>NC_134495.1:22789545-22797045 GCF_040206685.1 Ascaphus truei
CTGAATACCGTGATAACACAAATGACAAAGTGTTCGAGATGGCAGCAAGGTTATCAAACCTTGGCCCCCTAGTGTTTGTGTGTGTGTTAGTGTCAATGTGTGTATCCGTCATCTGTGTGTGTTAGTGCCAATGTGTATATCAGTCTATCAGTGTTCATCAGCGTGTCTATATGTGTTGGTATATTAATCGCCATCTCTAAGTGTATATCAGTGTGTGTATTAGTAGAACATCAGGTCTAAATATGTGTGCCAGTGTGAGTGTGTGTATGTGTGTATACCAATGTGTTCATAGGTGTTTTAGCAAAGCTGGTATATTTGGGTGCCTATATACATACATATATATATTTTAATATATATATATATATATATATATATATATATATATCAGTGTGAAAGTGTATCAGCGTGCGTATCTGTAAATGTCTATGTGTGTAAGTGTGTATGCTTCTGTGTTTGTGTGTGTGTATCAGTGCGTGTCTATCCCCGTCTCTGCGTGTCTATCCCAGTCTCTGCGTGTCTATCCCAGTCTCTGCGTGTCTATCCCCGTCTCTGCGTGTCTATCCCCGTCTCTGCGTGTCTATCCCCGTCTCTGCGTGTCTATCCCAGTCTCTGCGTGTCTATCCCAGTCTCTGCGTGTCTATCCCCGTCTCTGCGTGTCTATCCCCGTCTCTGCGTGTCCATTCCAGTTTCTGCGTGTCTATTCCCGTCTCTGCGTGTCTATCCCCGTCTCTGCGTGTCTATCCCCGTCTCTGTGTGTCTATCCCCGTCTCTGTGTGTCTTTCCCCGTCTCTGCGTGTCTATCCCCGTCTCTGCGTGTCTATCCCCGTCTCTGCGTGTCTATCCCCGTCTCTGCGTGTCTATCCCCGTCTCTGCGTGTCTATTCCCGTCTCTGCGTGTCTATTCCAGTCTCTGCGTGTCTATCCCCGTCTCTGCGTGTCTATCCCCGTCTCTGTGTGTCTATTCCAGTCTCTGTGTCTATTCCAGTCTCTGCGTGTCTATCCCCGTCTCTGCGTGTCTATCCCCGTCTCTGCGTGTCTATCCCCGTCTCTGCGTGTCTATCCCCGTCTCTGCGTGTCTATCCCCGTCTCCGCGTGTCTATTCCAGTCTCTGCGTGTCTATCCCCGTCTCTGCGTGTCTATCCCCGTCTCTGCGTGTCTATTCCCGTCTCTGCGTGTCTATCCCCGTCTCTGCGTGTCTATCCCCGTCTCTGTGTGTCTATTCCAGTCTCTGTGTCTATTCCAGTCTCTGCGTGTCTATCCCCGTCTCTGCGTGTCTATCCCCGTCTCTGCGTGTCTATTCCCGTCTCTGCGTGTCTATCCCCGTCTCCGCGTGTCTATTCCCGTCTCTGTGTGTCTATCCCAGTCTCTGCGTGTCTATCCCAGTCTCTGCGTGTCTATCCCAGTCTCTGCGTGTCTATCCCAGCACACACAACCACCCGGCCACTGTCCTCTTCACCCAGCGGCCCGGACCGCCGGCTCCCCACCCATCACCCCCCAGCTCACCTCCCCGTCGGCTCCCCCCATCACCCCCCTCACCCGCGTGTCTATCCCCGTCTCCGTGTGTCTATCCCCGTCTCTGCGTGTCTATCCCCGTCTCTGCGTGTCTATTCCCGTCTCTGCGTGTCTATCCCCGTCTCTGCGTGTCTATCCCCGTCTCTGTGTGTCTATCCCCGTCTCTGCGTGTCTATCCCCGTCTGTGTCTATCCCCGTCTCTGCGTGTCTATCCCCGTCTCTGTGTGTCTTTCCCCGTCTCTGCGTGTCTATCCCCGTCTCTGTGTGTCTATCCCAGTCTCTGCGTGTCTATCCCCGTCTCTGCGTGTCTATCCCCGTCTCTGTGTGTCTATTCCAGTCTCTGCGTGTCTATCCCCGTCTCTGCGTGTCTATCCCCGTCTCTGTGTGTCTATTCCCGTCTCTGTGTCTATTCCAGTCTCTGCGTGTCTATCCCCGTCTCTGCGTGTCTTTCCCGTCTCTGTGTGTCTACCCCTCCCCCCCCGTCCCCCCCCCCCACCCCCCCCCCCCCCTCCCCCCCGCCGTCTCTGTGTCTATCCCCGTCTCTGCGTGTCTATCCCCGTCTCTGCGTGTCTATCCCCGTCTCTGCGTGTCTATCCCCGTCTCTGCGTGTCTATCCCCGTCTCTGCGTGTCTATTCCAGTCTCTGCGTGTCTATCCCCGTCTCTGTGTGTCTATTCCAGTCTCTGTGTCTATTCCAGTCTCTGCGTGTCTATCCCCGTCTCTGCGTGTCTATCCCCGTCTCCGCGTGTCTATTCCCGTCTCTGTGTGTCTATCCCAGTCTCTGCGTGTCTATCCCAGTCTCTGCGTGTCTATCCCAGCACACACAACCACCCGGCCACTGTCCTCTTCACCCAGCGGCCCGGACCGCCGGCTCCCCACCCATCACCCCCCAGCTCACCTCCCCGTCGGCTCCCCCCATCACCCCCCTCACCCGCGTGTCTATCCCCGTCTCCGTGTGTCTATCCCCGTCTCTGCGTGTCTATCCCCGTCTCTGCGTGTCTATTCCCGTCTCTGCGTGTCTATCCCCGTCTCTGCGTGTCTATCCCCGTCTCTGCGTGTCTATTCCCGTCTGTGTCTATCCCCATCTCTGCGTGTCTATCCCCGTCTCTGCGTGTCTATTCCCGTCTCTGCGTGTCTATCCCCGTCTCTGCGTGTCTATCCCAGTCTCTGCGTGTCTATCCCCGTCTGTGTCTATCCCCATCTCTGCGTGTCTATCCCCGTCTCTGCGTGTCTATTCCCGTCTCTGCGTGTCTATCCCCGTCTCTGCGTGTCTATCCCCGTCTCTGCGTGTCTATTCCCGTCTCTGCGTGTCTATCCCCGTCTCTGCGTGTCTATCCCCGTCTCTGCGTGTCTATCCCCGTCTCTGCGTGTCTATCCCTGTCTCTGCGTGTCTATCCCCGTCTCTGCGTGTCTATCCCCGTCTCTGCGTGTCTATCCCCGTCTCTGCGTGTCTATCCCCGTCTCTGCGTGTCTATTCCCGTCTCTGCGTGTCTATCCCCGTCTCTGCGTGTCTATCCCCGTCTCTGCGTGTCTATCCCCGTCTCTGCGTGTCTATCCCCGTCTCTGCGTGTCTATCCCCGTCTCTGCGTGTCTATCCCCGTCTCTGCGTGTCTATCCCCGTCTCTGCGTGTCTATTCCCGTCTCTGCGTGTCTATTCCCGTGTCTGCGTGTCTATCCCCGTCTCTGCGTGTCTATCCCCGTCTCTGCGTGTCTATCCCCGTCTCTGCGTGTCTATCCCCGTCTCTGTGTGTGTATGTCTCTGTGTGTGTGTGTATATATCCTTGTCTGCGTGTGTATATCCCTGTCTGTGTGTATATCCCATTCTGTGTGTATGTCCCTGTCTGTGTGTGTATCTCTCTCTCTGTGTGTTCCTATTTCTGTGTGTATGTCCCTGTCTGTGTGTGTATATCCCTGTTTCTGTGTGTCTATCCCTGTCTGTGTGTGTATATTCCATTCTGTGTGTGTATATCCCTGTCTCTGTGTGTGTTTATCCCTGTCTCTGTGTGTATGTCCCTGTCTGTGTGTATATCTCTCTCCCTGTGTGTTCCTATTTCTGTGTGTATATTTCTGTCTCTTTGTGTATATCATGTGTATCAGCGTATATGTGTGTATCAGTGTGTCTGTATGTATACATATATCTATGTTTCTTTGTGTAGCAGTGTGTGCTTCACTGTGTATGTGTATCAGTGTGTATGTGTGTGTGTGTGTGTGTGAGTATTAGCGCGTGTGTGTAAATCAGTGTGTACATAGCCATGTTCCTGTGTATATATCTATTTCTGTGTTATTTACCTGTCTGTGTGTACACCACTGTCTCTGTGGATATATCCCCGTCTCTGTATGCATATCCCGTCTGTGCGTGTATAGCCCTGTCTCTGGGTGTATATTCCTGTCTCTGTGTGTACATCTGTCTCTGTGTATTCCTGTCTTTGCGTGTCTATCCCTGTTTGTGTGTATGACCCTGTCTCTGTGTGTGCATATCTGTCTCTCTGTGTATAGCTCTGTCTCTGTGTGTGTATCTCTGTCCCTGTGTGTATATCCCTGTCTCTGTGTGTGTGTACCCCTGTCTCTGTGTGTATATCCCTGTCTCTGTGTGTGCTTACCCCTGCCTCTGTGTGTATGCCCATCTGTATGTGTGCCCTGTCCCTGTGTGTACACCCGTCTGTGTGTATATCCGTCTCTGTGTGTATATCCTTTTTTCTGTGTATGTATATCCCTGTCTCTGTGTGCACCCTGTCTCTGTGTGTATACCTGTGTCTGTGTGTATATACCCGTCTTTGTGTATATACCGTCTCTGTGTGTGTATTCGTCTCTGCGTGTATATCCATTTGTGTATTCTCCGGTCTCGGTGTATGTATATCCCTATCTCTTGTGTGTGTACATCCCTGGCTCTGTGTGTATATCCCTGTCTCTGTGTGTATACTCCTGTCTCTGTGTGTGTGTGTATATCCGTGTGTGTGTGTGTGTATATATATATATCCATGTCTCTGCGTGTATACTCCTGTCTCTGTGTGTGTGTGTGTGTGTGTATATCCGTCTGTGTGTGTGTATATATATATATCCATGTCTCTGTGTGTATATCCCTGTCTCTGTGTGTGTGTGTGTATATCCCTGTGTGTGTGTGTGTGTGTATATTGCTGTCTATGTGTGTGTGTGTTTGTGTGTATATATATATATATCCCTGTCTCTGCGTGTATATCCCTGTCTGTGTGTGTGTGTGTGTGTATGTGTGTATATATAAATCTTAATATATAAAATTGAAATTTGTGTGGTTGTTGGTAGATGTGGTGAATCTGATTGGTCCGTGGGTCTGTCACTCAGCCTCTGGCCAATCAGATGGGTCCGTATCCCTGCCGCGCCCCGCACGCCTCTCATTGGCCTGCGTGGCTCTATGACGTCACCCAACTGCCACTCTCTTCTCCTCCTCACCTGCAGCTCACCTTCCCCCTCGGCCTCACCCAACTGCCACACACACGCACAACCACCCGGCCACTGTCCTCTTCACCCAGCGGCCCGGACCGCCGGCTCCCCACCCATCACCCTCCAGCTCACCTCCCCGCCGGCTCCCCCCATCACTCCCCTCACCCGCAGCTCACCTCCCCACCGGCTCCCCTCCCCCCACCCGCAGCTCATCTCCCCTGATTGTGTGTCTCTGGCTGGCTGATTGCGTGTCTCTGATTGGCTGCCTCCCCCCTGGAACCGCACACACTGACTGACAGGCGCCGCCGGACTACATCCCCCAGCTTCCCCTGCGACGGGTGACGCGCCGGTCCCGTGACCCGTCCCGCCTGGCTGCTCCTCCCCTTCCCTCTGGTCCCCTTCCCCATGGCGCTAACCTTGCTTGCCCGCGTGGGGAGGGAGATGGGCGCGGGGGGGAGGGGTGTGTGTGTGTGTGACACTGTGTGTGTGTGATACTGTGTGTGTGACACTGTGTGTGTGTCTCACTGTGTATGTGACACTGTGTGCTGCGCAGGGGGGGGGCAGAGCTGCGCATGAGGCAGACCAGAGCTGTGCAGGGGGGGGGCCAGAGCTGCGCAGAGGGGGGGGGGGGCGCGAGACCGGAGTTGCGCAGGGGGGGGTGAGGCGGGAGACCGGAGCTGCGCAGGGGGGGGAGCGGAGAGAGGGGAAGCGGAGAAAGACTGGGGGAGCGGAGAAAGAGACAGGGGGTGTGGAATGAGGAGGGAGCGGGAAATTTTAATCACGGGCAACGCCGGGTCTCTTAGCTAGTATATATATTTATATATATATATATATATATATATATATATATCCCTGTCTGTGTGTGTATACCGTCTGTGTGTGTATACCCGTCTGTGTGTATAATATCCCTGTCTCTTGTGTGTGTACTCCTGTCCCTATGTATACATCCCAGTCTGTGTGTATATCCCAGTTTCTGTGTGTATATCCCTGTATGTGTGTGTGTGTGTGTACCCGTCTCTGTGTGTATATCCCTGTTTCTGTGTGTACATCCGTCTCTGTGTATACCCGTCTTTGTGTATGCACTTCTGTCTCTGTGCTTATGTACCCGTCTGTGTGTATATATCTCTGTCTCTGCGTATATACCTCCATCTCTGTGTGTATCTCTCTCTCTCTCTCGCTCTCTGTCTCTGCGTGTATATCCATCGGTGTGTGTATATCTGTGTCGTCCTCTGTCTCTTTCTCTGTGTGTATATCCCTATTTGTGTGTGTATCCCTGTCTCTGTGTGTATAGCTGTCTCTATGTGTATACCCCTGTCTCTGTGTGTGAATGTCCCTGTCTGTGTGTGTACCGCTGTCTCTGTGTGTGTATGTCCCTGTATCTGTGTGTATACCTGTCTCTCTGTGTACTGTATACCCTGGTCTGTGTGTGTACCCCTGTCTCTGTGTGTGTGTGTGTGTGTGTATCCCTTTCCCTGGGTGTGTACACCCATCTCTGTGTGTATATCCTTTTTTCTGTGTATGTATATCCCTGTCTCTGAGTGTGTACCCTGTATCTCTGTGTATATCAGTCTGTGTGTGTATATCCCTGTCTCTCTGTGTGTGTATGTATATATATATATATATATATATATATATATATATATATATATATCCATGTCTCTGTATGTGTATATCCCTGTCCCTGTGTGTGTACACCCGTCTCTGTGTGTATACCCCTGTCTCTGTGTGTATACCCCTGTCTCTGTGTGTGTATATCCGTCTGTGTGTGTGTGTATATATATATATATATATATATCCCTGTCTCTCTGTGTGTGTGTGTATATATCTCCCTGTCTCTGTGTGTGTGTGTATATCCCTGTGTGTGTGTGTGTGTGTGTGTGTGTATATTGCTGTCTCTGTGTGTGTGTGTATCCCTGTCTCTGTGTGTATATCCGTGTGTGTGTGCGTGTGTGCGTATGTACCGTCTGTGTGTATATCCCTGTCTCTTTGTGTATATCCCTGTCTCTGTATGTACATCCATCTCTGTGTATACACCTGTCTCTGTGTGTGTGTGTGTGTGTGTGTGTGTGTGTGTGTACCCCTGTCTCTGTGTGTATATCCCTGTCTGTTTGTGTATATCCCAGTCACTGTGTGTACATCTATCACTGAGTATACCCCTGTCTCGGTGTGTATGTACCCCTGTCTGAGTGTATATATCTGTCTTTGTGTGTATATCTGTCTCTGTGTATACCTCCGTCTCTGTGTGTATATCCGCCTCAGTGTATATATCCGTGTCTCTGTGTGTATACCTCTGTCAATGTGTATATATCTCTGTCTCTATGTGTACAGCTCTGTTTCTGTGTGTATATCTGGCTTTGCGTGTATACCCCTGTCTCTGTGTGTATATCCTGGTCTCTGTATGTATATATATATATATATATATATATATGTGTGTGTGTGTGTGTGTGTATATCCCTTGCCTCTTGTGTGTGTACACCTGCCTCTTGTGTGTATACTCCTGTCTCTTGTGTGTATACTCCTGTCTCTTTGTGTCCACCCCTCTTGTGTGTATATTCTGGCTCTATGTGTATACA
>NC_134495.1:22804545-22972045 GCF_040206685.1 Ascaphus truei
CAGTGGCCCCTTCTCCTTCTCTCTCCTCCTCCCCCCCCCCCCCTGCCTCTCAATACAAAGACCCTCTCATTCCCCTAACCCTCCCTCCTTTATTCTTACATTCCCCCCTTCCTCCTCCCCTGCCCGGCCAGAGCGAGAGAAAAACACTCGCACTAAGAGGGAAAAAAAGTTGCCATATCTTCCCAGAAATGTTCCATGTTGTGAATCCGGGCACTCTCCCTCGCTCCCTGTGTCACTGTCTCTTCCTGTCTCTCTCTCTCTCCCTTCCCCTGTCTCTCTCTTCCTTCCTTCCCCTGTCTCCCTCCCTCTCTCCCTTATTCTGCATGTTCACACTTGTCTCTGTTCCCTCTCTCTGCTCCCATCTTTCCTTCCCCCTTTTTCCCTGCCTCTCTCTCTCTCCGTAAGTCTCTCTCTTCCTCACTCTCACCTCCCTCAACCTTTCTCTCCCTCTCTCTACCTCACTCCCTTTCTCCGCCCCCTCTCCACTTCTCTCTGTCTCCCTCTTTTTCCTCTCTCCCTTCTTCCCTTCCTACGCCCTCCCTCCCTCTCTCTCTCTCCCCCCCTCCCCTCCTCTCCCCTCTACACCTGCTAAGTTTTTTTTCCTTCTAATATTTCATTTTTTTTGTCCGCTCTCTTCTCCCCCCCCTAAAAAAACCACACACAAAAAAAACCACTGCCCCCCCCCGCCCCAAATCTCCCCCCTCCCCAACCCCCTGCTCCGTCCACCCACCCTGCACCCAACGCCAGGCTCCGACCCGCAAAAAAAAAAAAAAACCCCCAGAAAATAAATGAATAAGAGCAGAAAAGTATGTGTGTTATACTCACACTCCCGGCAGAGAAGAGATTATCTGCTCCCGACGTCAGCGTTACGTGTTCCGTGAAGAATTAAACCCATGGCAGGGCCAGCGAGATGCCTCTTTGTGCTTTTCATGCGTGCTGCAATTTGCATTTTCTAAGGGCCTTTCATCAAGCAGGCGATCTCAGGGAGGGTTACACAAAAGCAGCTCAAATCCCCGCCACAAAAATGGATGCCCCCCCCCTCCTCCTCCTCCTCTCCTCCTCCTCTATCTCTCTCCTTTCACTCGCTGCCTCTCTCTCTCCCTCTCTCCCTCTCTTTTTATAGCACAATCCCTCTTTCTTTCACTGTCTGTATCTCCCTCTCTCTCTCCCTCTCTCCTTCTGTCTCTCTTCCTGTCTGCCTATTGATTAATTTCTCCCCTGTCTGTCAACACTGCTCTGTCTCTCTCTGTGTGTGGGGTGTTTTTTTCTTCTTACTCTGTCATCCCTCTCTCACTCTTTCTGTGACTCTCTTCATCTTTTCACTCTCTCTCCCTTTGCTTTTTCTCTCACTCTCTTGACTTTTTTCCCCCACTGTCTCTCTCTTTTGATCTTTCTTTCTCTCTCTCGCGCTATACTTTTCTTTGGATGAACTCACTTTTCAGTGGCTCTCTCTTCATCTCACATTCCCCGTGCTTCCTTTCTGTCCCTATCTTTCTCTCCTGACCCTTCTCCTCTATCTCGCCCCCTGTCAGAGTCTGTCTCTTACTCCTGAGCTCTGTCTCTTCCCCATCTCTCTATCCTCTTTCTCTCTCTCAACCTCACTTTATGCCTCTGTATTCTATCTCTCACACTCTCCTCCTCTCACCTGTGGTCTGTCTCTCGGTTCTGTCCCCTTGTGTCTCTTTCACCTGTTGTCTGACACTCTCCTCAACCTCTGTCGCTCTGCTCTCCACTTGTGTCTCACCTGTTCTCTGACTCTCTCTTCTCACTCTCTTTCCTCTCACCTCTGCTCTGTCTCGTTCCTCACCCCATGTCTCTCATGCCTGTCCTCTATCTCCCCTTCTGTCTCTCACACCTGTTCACTCTCCCTCTGTCTCTTCTCTCCCACCTCTACCTACCTCTCTCTCCTCTCCCCGCCTGTCTCTCACATCTCCCCCCTCGTTTCTCTCCTCTCCTCCTGTCTCTCACCTCTTTCTCACAGCCCGTCTCTTTCTCTGTCACTTTGCTTCTACCTGTCACTGATACCTTCTGTAATCTCTTTTTCTCTTGTATGATCTCTTTCACCTTGTCTATCACTTGTTTGCCTCTCTTCCCCCTCTCTCTTCAGCTATAATTTCTTCCTGCTTTTCCTCCTCACATCTTTGTGAGGACTCAATTTATTGATCAGCAGATAATGAGGACACAGTCTGAATGATGAACAGAGAGAGGAGAGAGAGAGAGACCTCTCACCTTACACACAGACACGAACCTCTCATACACCCAGACACGCACCTCTCATACACCCCCAGACACGCACCTCTCATACACCCAGACACGCACCTCTCATAAACCCCCAGACACGCACCTCTCATAAACCCCCACACACGCACCTCTCATACACCCAGACACGCATCTCTCGTACACCCCCAGACACGCACCTCTCATACATCTAGACACGCACCTCTCATACCCCCCCAGACACGCACCTCTCATAAACCCCCACACACGCACCTCTCATACACCCCCAGACACGCACCTCTCATACACCCAGACACGCACCTCTCATACACCCAGACACGCACCTCTCATACACCCAGACACGCACCTCTCATACACCCAGACACGCACCTCTCATACACCCAGACACGCACCTCTCATACACCCAGACACGCACCTCTCATACACCCAGACACGCACCTCTCATACACTCCCAGACACGCACCTCTCATACACCCCCAGACACGCACCTCTCATACACCCACACACGCACCTCTCATACACCCCCAGACACGCACCTCTCATACACCCCCAGACACGCACCTCTCATACCCCCAGACACGCACCTCTCATACACCCAGACACGCATCTCTCATACACCCAGACACGCACCTCTCATACACCCCCAGACACGCACCTCTCATACACCCACACACGCACCTCTCATACACCCCCAGACACGCACCTCTCATACACCCTCAGACACGCACCTCTCATACACCCTCAGACACGCACCTCTCATACACCCCCAGACACGCACCTCTCATACACCCCCAGACACGCACCTCTCATACACCCCCAGACACGCACCTCTCATACACCCCCAGACACGCACCTCTCATACACCCCCAGACACGCACCTCTCATACACCCAGACACGCACCTCTCATACACCCAGACACGCACCTCTCATACACCCAGACACGCACCTCTCATACACCCCCAGACACGCACCTCTCATACACCCCCAGACACGCACCTCTCATTCACCCCCACACACGCACCTCTCATACACCCCCAGACACGCACCTCTCATACACCCAGACACGCACCTCTCATACACCCAGACACGCACCTCTCATACACCCCCAGACACGCACCTCTCATACACCCAGACACGCACCTCTAATATACCCAGACACGCACCTCTCATACACCCCCAGACACGCACCTCTTATACACCCCCAGACACGCACCTCTCATACACCCCCAGACACGCACCTCTCATACACCCCCAGACACGCACCTCTCATACACCCCCAGACACGCACCTCTCATACACCCAGACACGCACCTCTCATACACCCCCAGACACGCACCTCTCATACACCCTCAAACACGCACCTCTCATACACCCAGACACGCACCTCTCATACACCCCCAGACACGCACCTCTCATACACCCAGACACGCACCTCTCATACACCCCCAGACACGCACCTCTCATACACCCCCAGACACGCACCTCTCATACACCCAGACACGCACCTCTCATACACCCAGACACGCACCTCTCATACACCCCCAGACACGGACCTCTCACACACCCAGACACGCACCTCTCATACACCCAGACACGCACCTCTCATACACCCCCAGACACGTACCTCTCATACACCCCCACACGCACCTCTCATACACCCACACACGCACCTCTCATACACCCAGACACGCACCTCTCATACACCCCCAGACACGTACCTCTCATACACCCCCACACGCACCTCTCATACACCCAGACACGCACCTCTCATACACCCCCAGACATGCACCTCTCATACACCCCCAGACACGCACCTCTCATACACCCACAGACACGCACCTCTCATACACCCAGACACGCACCTCTCATACACCCCCAGACACGCACCTCTCATACACCCAGACACGCACCTCTCATACACCCAGACACGCACCTCTCATACACCCAGACATGTACCTCTCATACACCCCCAGACACGCACCTCTCTTACACCCCCAGACACGCACCTCTCATACACCCTCAGACACGCACCTCTCATACACCCCCAGACACGCACCTCTCATACACCCACAGACACGCACCTCTCATTCACCCCCACACACGCACCTCTCATACACCCAGACACGCACCTCTCATACACCCCCAGACACGCACCTCTCATACACCCAGACACGCACCTCTCATACACCCAGACACGCACCTCTCATACACCCCCAGACACGCACCTCTCATACACCCAGACACGCACCTCTCATACACTCCCAGACACGCACCTCTCATACACCCAGACACGCACCTCTCATACACCCAGACACGCACCTCTCATACCCCCAGACACGCACCTCTCATACACCCCCAGACACGCACCTCTCATACACCCAGACACGCACCTCTCATACACCCAGACACGCACCTCTCATACACCCCCAGACACGCACCTCTCATACAGCCCCAGACACGCACCTCTCATACACCCCCAGACACGCACCTCTCATACACCCAGACACGCACCTCTCATACACCCCCAGACACGCACCTCTCATACATCCAGACACGCACCTCTCATACACCCAGACACGCACCTCTCATACACCCCCAGACACGCACCTCTCATACACCCAGACACGGACCTCTCATACACCCAGACACGTACCTCTCATACACCCCCAGACATGCACCTCTCATACACCCAGACACGCACCCCCCAGACACGCACCTCTCATACACCCAGACACGCACCTCTCATACCCCCAGACACGCACCCCCCAGACACGCACCTCTCATACACACAGACACGCACCTCTCATACCCCCAGACACGCACCCCCCAGACACGCACCTCTCATACACCCCCAGACACGCACCTCTCATACCCCCAGACACGCACGCACCTCTCATACCCCCAGACACGCACCCCCCAGACACGCACCTCTCATTCACCCCCAGACACGCACCTCTCATACACCCCCAGACACGCACCTCTCATACACCCAGACACGCACCTCTCATACACCCCCAGACACGCACCTCTCATACACCCAGACACGCACCTCTCATACACCCAGACACGCACCTCTCATACACCCAGACACGCACCTCTCATACATCCAGACACGCACCTCTCATACCCCCAGACACGCACCTCTCATACACCCCCAGACACGCACCTCTCATACACCCAGACACGCACCTCTCATACACCCAGACACGCACCTCTCATACACCCCCAGACACGCACCTCTCATACACCCCCAGACACGCACCTCTCATACACCCCCAGACACGCACCTCTCATACACCCAGACACGCACCTCTCATACACCCCCAGACACGCACCTCTCATACATCCAGACACGCACCTCTCATACACCCAGACACGCACCTCTCATACACCCCCAGACACGCACCTCTCATACACCCAGACACGCACCTCTCATACACCCCCAGACACGGACCTCTCACGCACCTCTCATACACCCCCAGACACGTACCTCTCATACACCCCCACACGCACCTCTCATACACCCACACACGCACCTCTCATACACCCAGACACGCACCTCTCATACACCCCCAGACACGTACCTCTCATACACCCCCACACGCACCTCTCATACACCCAGACACGCACCTCTCATACACCCCCAGACATGCACCTCTCATACACCCCCAGACACACACCTCTCATACACCCACAGACACGCACCTCTCATACACCCAGACACGCACCTCTCATACACCCCCAGACACGCACCTCTCATACACCCAGACACGCACCTCTCATACACCCAGACACGTACCTCTCATACACCCCCAGACACGCACCTCTCTTACACCCCCAGACACGCACCTCTCATACACCCCCAGACACGCACCTCTCATTCACCCCCACACACGCACCTCTCATACACCCAGACACGCACCTCTCATACACCCAGACACGCACCTCTCATACACCCCCAGACACGTACCTCTCATACACCCCCACACGCACCTCTCATACACCCACACACGCACCTCTCATACACCCAGACACGCACCTCTCGTACACCCCCAGACACGTACATCTCATACACCCCCACACGCACCTCTCATACACCCAGACACGCACCTCTCATACACCCCCAGACATGCACCTCTCATACACCCCCAGACACGCACCTCTCATACACCCACAGACACGCACCTCTCATACACCCAGACACGCACCTCTCATACACCCCCAGACACGCACCTCTCATACACCCAGACACGCACCTCTCATACACCCAGACACGCACCTCTCATACACCCCCAGACACGCACCTCTCATACACCCACACACGCACCTCTCATACACCCCCAGACACGCACCTCTCATACACCCTCAGACACGCACCTCTCATACACCCTCAGACACGCACCTCTCATACACCCCCAGACACGCACCTCTCATACACCCCCAGACACGCACCTCTCATACACCCCCAGACACGCACCTCTCATACACCCCCAGACACGCACCTCTCATACACCCCCAGACACGCACCTCTCATACACCCAGACACGCACCTCTCATACACCCAGACACGCACCTCTCATACACCCAGACACGCACCTCTCATACACCCCCAGACACGCACCTCTCATACACCCCCAGACACGCACCTCTCATTCACCCCCACACACGCACCTCTCATACACCCCCAGACACGCACCTCTCATACACCCAGACACGCACCTCTCATACACCCAGACACGCACCTCTCATACACCCCCAGACACGCACCTCTCATACACCCAGACACGCACCTCTAATATACCCAGACACGCACCTCTCATACACCCCCAGACACGCACCTCTCATACACCCCCAGACACGCACCTCTCATACACCCCCAGACACGCACCTCTCATACACCCCCAGACACGCACCTCTCATACACCCCCAGACACGCACCTCTCATACACCCCCAGACACGCACCTCTCATACACCCAGACACGCACCTCTCATACACCCCCAGACACGCACCTCTCATACACCCTCAAACACGCACCTCTCATACACCCAGACACGCACCTCTCATACACCCCCAGACACGCACCTCTCATACACCCAGACACGCACCTCTCATACACCCCCAGACACGCACCTCTCATACACCCCCAGACACGCACCTCTCATACACCCAGACACGCACCTCTCATACACCCAGACACGCACCTCTCATACACCCCCAGACACGGACCTCTCACACACCCAGACACGCACCTCTCATACACCCCCAGACACGCACCTCTCATACCCCCCCAGACACGCACCTCTCATACCCCCCCAGACACGCACCTCTCATACACCCAGACACGCACCTCTCATACACCCAGACACGCACCTCTCATACACCCCCAGACACGTACCTCTCATACACCCCCACACGCACCTCTCATACACCCACACACGCACCTCTCATACACCCAGACACGCACCTCTCATACACCCCCAGACACGTACCTCTCATACACCCCCACACGCACCTCTCATACACCCAGACACGCACCTCTCATACACCCCCAGACATGCACCTCTCATACACCCCCAGACACACACCTCTCATACACCCACAGACACGCACCTCTCATACACCCAGACACGCACCTCTCATACACCCAGACACGCACCTCTCATACACCCAGACATGTACCTCTCATACACCCCCAGACACGCACCTCTCTTACACCCCCAGACACGCACCTCTCATACACCCTCAGACACGCACCTCTCATACACCCCCAGACACGCACCTCTCATACACCCCCAGACACGCACCTCTCATTCACCCCCACACACGCACCTCTCATACACCCAGACACGCACCTCTCATACACCCCCAGACACGCACCTCTCATACACCCAGACACGCACCTCTCATACACCCAGACACGCACCTCTCATACACCCCCAGACACGCACCTCTCATACACCCAGACACGCACCTCTCATACACTCCCAGACACGCACCTCTCATACACCCAGACACGCACCTCTCATACCCCCAGACACGCACCTCTCATACACCCCCAGACACGCACCTCTCATACACCCAGACACGCACCTCTCATACACCCAGACACGCACCTCTCATACACCCCCAGACACGCACCTCTCATACACCCCCAGACACGCACCTCTCATACACCCCCAGACACGCACCTCTCATACACCCAGACACGCACCTCTCATACACCCCCAGACACGCACCTCTCATACATCCAGACACGCACCTCTCATACACCCAGACACGCACCTCTCATACACCCCCAGACACGCACCTCTCATACACCCAGACACGGACCTCTCATACACCCAGACACGTACCTCTCATACACCCCCAGACATGCACCTCTCATACACCCAGACACGCACCCCCCAGACACGCACCTCTCATACACCCAGACACGCACCTCTCATACCCCCAGACACGCACCCCCCAGACACGCACCTCTCATACACACAGACACGCACCTCTCATACCCCCAGACACGCACCTCTCATACACCCCCAGACACGCACCTCTCATACCCCCAGACACGCACGCACCTCTCATACCCCCAGACACGCACCCCCCAGACACGCACCTCTCATACACCCCCAGACACGCACCTCTCATACACCCCCAGACACGCACCTCTCATACACCCAGACACGCACCCCCCAGACACGCACCTCTCATACACCCCCAGACACGCACCTCTCATACACCCAGACACGCACCTCTCATACACCCAGACACGCACCTCTCATACACCCAGACACGCACCTCTCATACATCCAGACACGCACCTCTCATACCCCCAGACACGCACCTCTCATACACCCCCAGACACGCACCTCTCATACACCCAGACACGCACGTCTCATACACCCAGACACGCACCTCTCATACACCCCCAGACACGCACCTCTCATACACCCCCAGACACGCACCTCTCATACACCCCCAGACACGCACCTCTCATACACCCAGACACGCACCTCTCATACACCCCCAGACACGCACGTCTCATACATCCAGACACGCACCTCTCATACACCCAGACACGCACCTCTCATACACCCCCAGACACGCACCTCTCATACACCCAGACACGCACCTCTCATACACCCCCAGACACGGACCTCTCACACACCCAGACACGCACCTCTCATACACCCCCAGACACGTACCTCTCATACACCCCCACACGCACCTCTCATACACCCACACACGCACCTCTCATACACCCAGACACGCACCTCTCCTACACCCCCAGACACGTACCTCTCATACACCCCCACACGCACCTCTCATACACCCAGACACGCACCTCTCATACACCCCCAGACATGCACCTCTCATACACCCCCAGACACACACCTCTCATACACCCACAGACACGCACCTCTCATACACCCAGACACGCACCTCTCATACACCCCCAGACACGCACCTCTCATACACCCAGACACGCACCTCTCATACACCCAGACACGTACCTCTCATACACCCCCAGACACGCACCTCTCTTACACCCCCAGACACGCACCTCTCATACACCCTCAGACACGCACCTCTCATACACCCCCAGACACGCACCTCTCATACACCCCCAGACACGCACCTCTCATACACCCCCAGACACGCACCTCTCATTCACCCCCACACACGCACCTCTCATACACCCAGACACGCACCTCTCATACACCCCCAGACACGCACCTCTCATACACCCCCAGACACGCACCTCTCATACACCCAGACACGCACCTCTCATACACCCAGACACGCACCTCTCATACACCCCCAGACACGCACCTCTCATACACCCAGACACGCACCTCTCATACACTCCCAGACACGCACCTCTCATACACCCAGACACGCACCTCTCATACCCCCAGACACGCACCTCTCATACACCCCCAGACACGCACCTCTCATACACCCAGACACGCACCTCTCATACACCCAGACACGCACCTCTCATACACCCAGACACGCACCTCTCATACACCCCCAGACACGCACCTCTCATACACCCCCAGACACGCACCTCTCATACACCCCCAGACACGCACCTCTCATACACCCAGACACGCACCTCTCATACACCCCCAGACACGCACCTCTCATACACCCCCAGACACGCACCTCTCATACACCCAGACACGCACCTCTCATACACCCAGACACGCACCTCTCATACACCCCCAGACACGGACCTCTCACACACCCAGACACGCACCTCTCATACACCCCCAGACACGCACCTCTCATACCCCCCCAGACACGCACCTCTCATACCCCCCCAGACACGCACCTCTCATACACCCAGACACGCACCTCTCATACACCCAGACACGCACCTCTCATACACCCCCAGACACGTACCTCTCATACACCCCCACACGCACCTCTCATACACCCACACACGCACCTCTCATACACCCAGACACGCACCTCTCATACACCCCCAGACACGTACCTCTCATAC
Source organism: Ascaphus truei (assembly GCF_040206685.1). Classification (NCBI taxonomy): domain Eukaryota; kingdom Metazoa; phylum Chordata; class Amphibia; order Anura; family Ascaphidae; genus Ascaphus; species Ascaphus truei. The sequence goes on from NC_134495.1 coordinate 22,815,296, forward strand.
ACCCCCACACGCACCTCTCATACACCCAGACACGCACCTCTCATACACCCCCAGAAATGCACCTCTCATACACCCCCAGACACACACCTCTCATACACCCACAGACACGCACCTCTCATACACCCAGACACGCACCTCTCATACACCCCCAGACACGCACCTCTCATACACCCAGACACGCACCTCTCATACACCCAGACACGTACCTCTCATACACCCCCAGACACGCACCTCTCTTACACCCCCAGACACGCACCTCTCATACACCCTCAGACACGCACCTCTCATACACCCCCAGACACGCACCTCTCATACACCCCCAGACACGCACCTCTCATTCACCCCCACACACGCACCTCTCATACACCCAGACACGCACCTCTCATACACCCCCAGACACGCACCTCTCATACACCCAGACACGCACCTCTCATACACCCAGACACGCACCTCTCATACACCCCCAGACACGCACCTCTCATACACCCAGACACGCACCTCTCATACACTCCCAGACACGCACCTCTCATACACCCAGACACGCACCTCTCATACCCCCAGACACGCACCTCTCATACACCCCCAGACACGCACCTCTCATACACCCAGACACGCACCTCTCATACACCCAGACACGCACCTCTCATACACCCCCAGACACGCACCTCTCATACACCCCCAGACACGCACCTCTCATACACCCCCAGACACGCACCTCTCATACACCCAGACACGCACCTCTCATACACCCCCAGACACGCACCTCTCATACACCCCCAGACACGCACCTCTCATACACCCAGACACGGACCTCTCATACACCCAGACACGTACCTCTCATACACCCCCAGACATGCACCTCTCATACACCCAGACACGCACCCCCCCAGACACGCACCTCTCATACACCCAGACACGCACCTCTCATACACCCAGACACGCACCTCTCATACCCCCAGACACGCACCCCCCAGACACGCACCTCTCATACACACAGACACGCACCTCTCATACCCCCAGACACGCACACCCCAGACACGCACCTCTCATACACCCCCAGACACGCACCTCTCATACCCCCAGACACGCACGCACCTCTCATACCCCCAGACACGCACCCCCCAGACACGCACCTCTCATACACCCCCAGACACGCACCTCTCATACACCCCCAGACACGCACCTCTCATACACCCAGACACGCACCCCCCAGACACGCACCTCTCATACACCCCCAGACACGCACCTCTCATACACCCAGACACGCACCTCTCATACACCCAGACACGCACCTCTCATACACCCAGACACGCACCTCTCATACATCCAGACACGCACCTCTCATACCCCCAGACACGCACCTCTCATACACCCCCAGACACGCACCTCTCATACACCCAGACACGCACCTCTCATACACCCAGACACGCACCTCTCATACACCCCCAGACACGCACCTCTCATACACCCCCAGACACGCACCTCTCATACACCCCCAGACACGCACCTCTCATACACCCAGACACGCACCTCTCATACACCCCCAGACACGCACCTCTCATACATCCAGACACGCACCTCTCATACACCCAGACACGCACCTCTCATACACCCCCAGACACGCACCTCTCATACACCCAGACACGCACCTCTCATACCCCCAGACACGGACCTCTCACACACCCAGACACGCACCTCTCATACACCCCCAGACACGTACCTCTCATACACCCCCACACGCACCTCTCATACACCCACACACGCACCTCTCATACACCCAGACACGCACCTCTCATACACCCCCAGACACGTACCTCTCATACACCCCCACACGCACCTCTCATACACCCAGACACGCACCTCTCATACACCCCCAGACACGTACCTCTCATACACCCCCACACGCACCTCTCATACACCCAGACACGCACCTCTCATACACCCCCAGACACGCACCTCTCATACACCCCCAGACACGCACCTCTCATACACCCCCAGACACGCACCTCTCATACACCCAGACACGCACCTCTCATACACCCCCAGACATGTACCTCTCATACACCCCCACACGCACCTCTCATACACCCAGACACACACCTCTCATACACCCACAGACACGCACCTCTCATACACCCAGACACGCACCTCTCATACACCCCCAGACACGCACCTCTCATACACCCAGACACGCACCTCTCATACACCCAGACACGTACCTCTCATACACCCCCAGACACGCACCTCTCTTACACCCCCAGACACGCACCTCTCATACACCCTCAGACACGCACCTCTCATACACCCCCAGACACGCACCTCTCATACACCCCCAGACACGCACCTCTCATTCACCCCCACACACGCACCTCTCATACACCCAGACACGCACCTCTCATACACCCCCAGACACGCACCTCTCATACACCCAGACACGCACCTCTCATACACCCCCAGACACGCACCTCTCATACACCCAGACACGCACCTCTCATACACCCAGACACGCACCTCTCATACACCCCCAGACACGCACCTCTCATACACCCAGACACGCACCTCTCATACACTCCCAGACACGCACCTCTCATACACCCAGACACGCACCTCTCATACACTCCCAGACACGCACCTCTCATACACCCAGACACGCACCTCTCATACCCCCAGACACGCACCTCTCATACACCCCCAGACACGCACCTCTCATACACCCAGACACGCACCTCTCATACACCCAGACACGCACCTCTCATACACCCCCAGACACGCACCTCTCATACACCCCCAGACACGCACCTCTCATACACCCCCAGACACGCACCTCTCATACACCCAGACACGCACCTCTCATACACCCCCAGACACGCACCTCTCATACACCCCCAGACACGCACCTCTCATACACCCAGACACGCACCTCTCATACACCCAGACACGCACCTCTCATACACCCCCAGACACGGACCTCTCACACACCCAGACACGCACCTCTCATACACCCCCAGACACGCACCTCTCATACCCCCCCAGACACGCACCTCTCATACCCCCCCAGACACGCACCTCTCATACACCCAGACACGCACCTCTCATACACCCAGACACGCACCTCTCATACACCCCCAGACACGTACCTCTCATACACCCCCACACGCACCTCTCATACACCCACACACGCACCTCTCATACACCCAGACACGCACCTCTCATACACCCCCAGACACGTACCTCTCATACACCCCCACACGCACCTCTCATACACCCAGACACGCACCTCTCATACACCCCCAGAAATGCACCTCTCATACACCCCCAGACACACACCTCTCATACACCCACAGACACGCACCTCTCATACACCCAGACACGCACCTCTCATACACCCCCAGACACGCACCTCTCATACACCCAGACACGCACCTCTCATACACCCAGACACGTACCTCTCATACACCCCCAGACACGCACCTCTCTTACACCCCCAGACACGCACCTCTCATACACCCTCAGACACGCACCTCTCATACACCCCCAGACACGCACCTCTCATACACCCCCAGACACGCACCTCTCATTCACCCCCACACACGCACCTCTCATACACCCAGACACGCACCTCTCATACACCCCCAGACACGCACCTCTCATACACCCAGACACGCACCTCTCATACACCCAGACACGCACCTCTCATACACCCCCAGACACGCACCTCTCATACACCCAGACACGCACCTCTCATACACTCCCAGACACGCACCTCTCATACACCCAGACACGCACCTCTCATACCCCCAGACACGCACCTCTCATACACCCCCAGACACGCACCTCTCATACACCCAGACACGCACCTCTCATACACCCAGACACGCACCTCTCATACACCCCCAGACACGCACCTCTCATACACCCCCAGACACGCACCTCTCATACACCCCCAGACACGCACCTCTCATACACCCAGACACGCACCTCTCATACACCCCCAGACACGCACCTCTCATACACCCCCAGACACGCACCTCTCATACACCCAGACACGGACCTCTCATACACCCAGACACGTACCTCTCATACACCCCCAGACATGCACCTCTCATACACCCAGACACGCACCCCCCCAGACACGCACCTCTCATACACCCAGACACGCACCTCTCATACACCCAGACACGCACCTCTCATACCCCCAGACACGCACCCCCCAGACACGCACCTCTCATACACACAGAGATGCACCTCTCATACCCCCAGACACGCACACCCCAGACACGCACCTCTCATACACCCCCAGACACGCACCTCTCATACCCCCAGACACGCACGCACCTCTCATACCCCCAGACACGCACCCCCCAGACACGCACCTCTCATACACCCCCAGACACGCACCTCTCATACACCCCCAGACACGCACCTCTCATACACCCAGACACGCACCCCCCAGACACGCACCTCTCATACACCCCCAGACACGCACCTCTCATACTGTACACCCAGACACGCACCTCTCATACACCCAGACACGCACCTCTCATACACCCAGACACGCACCTCTCATACATCCAGACACGCACCTCTCATACCCCCAGACACGCACCTCTCATACACCCCCAGACACGCACCTCTCATACACCCAGACACGCACCTCTCATACACCCAGACACGCACCTCTCATACACCCCCAGACACGCACCTCTCATACACCCCCAGACACGCACCTCTCATACACCCCCAGACACGCACCTCTCATACACCCAGACACGCACCTCTCATACACCCCCAGACACGCACCTCTCATACATCCAGACACGCACCTCTCATACACCCAGACACGCACCTCTCATACACCCCCAGACACGCACCTCTCATACACCCAGACACGCACCTCTCATACCCCCAGACACGGACCTCTCACACACCCAGACACGCACCTCTCATACACCCCCAGACACGTACCTCTCATACACCCCCACACGCACCTCTCATACACCCACACACGCACCTCTCATACACCCAGACACGCACCTCTCATACACCCCCAGACACGTACCTCTCATACACCCCCACACGCACCTCTCATACACCCAGACACGCACCTCTCATACACCCCCAGACACGTACCTCTCATACACCCCCACACGCACCTCTCATACACCCAGACACGCACCTCTCATACACCCCCAGACACGCACCTCTCATACACCCCCAGACACGCACCTCTCATACACCCCCAGACACGCACCTCTCATACACCCAGACACGCACCTCTCATACACCCCCAGACATGTACCTCTCATACACCCCCACACGCACCTCTCATACACCCAGACACACACCTCTCATACACCCACAGACACGCACCTCTCATACACCCAGACACGCACCTCTCATACACCCCCAGACACGCACCTCTCATACACCCAGACACGCACCTCTCATACACCCAGACACGTACCTCTCATACACCCCCAGACACGCACCTCTCTTACACCCCCAGACACGCACCTCTCATACACCCTCAGACACGCACCTCTCATACACCCCCAGACACGCACCTCTCATACACCCCCAGACACGCACCTCTCATTCACCCCCACACACGCACCTCTCATACACCCAGACACGCACCTCTCATACACCCCCAGACACGCACCTCTCATACACCCAGACACGCACCTCTCATACACCCCCAGACACGCACCTCTCATACACCCAGACACGCACCTCTCATACACCCAGACACGCACCTCTCATACACCCCCAGACACGCACCTCTCATACACCCAGACACGCACCTCTCATACACTCCCAGACACGCACCTCTCATACACCCAGACACGCACCTCTCATACCCCCAGACACGCACCTCTCATACACCCCCAGACACGCACCTCTCATACACCCAGACACGCACCTCTCATACACCCAGACACGCACCTCTCATACACCCCCAGACACGCACCTCTCATACACCCCCAGACACGCACCTCTCATACACCCCCAGACACGCACCTCTCATACACCCAGACACGCACCTCTCATACACCCCCAGACACGCACCTCTCATACATCCAGACACGCACCTCTCATACACCCAGACACGCACCTCTCATACACCCCCAGACACGCACCTCTCATACACCCAGACACGGACCTCTCATACACCCAGACACGTACCTCTCATACACCCCCAGACATGCACCTCTCATACACCCAGACACGCACCCCCCAGACACGCACCTCTCATACACCCAGACACGCACCTCTCATACCCCCAGACACGCACCCCCCAGACACGCACCTCTCATACACACAGACACGCACCTCTCATACCCCCAGACACGCACCTCTCATACACCCCCAGACACGCACCTCTCATACCCCCAGACACGCACGCACCTCTCATACCCCCAGACACGCACCCCCCAGACACGCACCTCTCATACACCCCCAGACACGCACCTCTCATACACCCCCAGACACGCACCTCTCATACACCCAGACACGCACCCCCCAGACACGCACCTCTCATACACCCCCAGACACGCACCTCTCATACACCCAGACACGCACCTCTCATACACCCAGACACGCACCTCTCATACACCTAGACACGCACCTCTCATACATCCAGACACGCACCTCTCATACCCCCAGACACGCACCTCTCATACACCCCCAGACACGCACCTCTCATACACCCAGACACGCACGTCTCATACACCCAGACACGCACCTCTCATACACCCCCAGACACGCACCTCTCATACACCCCCAGACACGCACCTCTCATACACCCCCAGACACGCACCTCTCATACACCCAGACACGCACCTCTCATACACCCCCAGACACGCACGTCTCATACATCCAGACACGCACCTCTCATACACCCAGACACGCACCTCTCATACACCCCCAGACACGCACCTCTCATACACCCAGACACGCACCTCTCATACACCCCCAGACACGGACCTCTCACACACCCAGACACGCACCTCTCATACACCCCCAGACACGTACCTCTCATACACCCCCACACGCACCTCTCATACACCCACACACGCACCTCTCATACACCCAGACACGCACCTCTCCTACACCCCCAGACACGTACCTCTCATACACCCCCACACGCACCTCTCATACACCCAGACACGCACCTCTCATACACCCCCAGACATGCACCTCTCATACACCCCCAGACACACACCTCTCATACACCCACAGACACGCACCTCTCATACACCCAGACACGCACCTCTCATACACCCCCAGACACGCACCTCTCATACACCCAGACACGCACCTCTCATACACCCAGACACGTACCTCTCATACACCCCCAGACACGCACCTCTCTTACACCCCCAGACACGCACCTCTCATACACCCTCAGACACGCACCTCTCATACACCCCCAGACACGCACCTCTCATACACCCCCAGACACGCACCTCTCATACACCCCCAGACACGCACCTCTCATTCACCCCCACACACGCACCTCTCATACACCCAGACACGCACCTCTCATACACCCCCAGACACGCACCTCTCATACACCCCCAGACACGCACCTCTCATACACCCAGACACGCACCTCTCATACACCCAGACACGCACCTCTCATACACCCCCAGACACGCACCTCTCATACACCCAGACACGCACCTCTCATACACTCCCAGACACGCACCTCTCATACACCCAGACACGCACCTCTCATACCCCCAGACACGCACCTCTCATACACCCCCAGACACGCACCTCTCATACACCCAGACACGCACCTCTCATACACCCAGACACGCACCTCTCATACACCCAGACACGCACCTCTCATACACCCCCAGACACGCACCTCTCATACACCCCCAGACACGCACCTCTCATACACCCCCAGACACGCACCTCTCATACACCCAGACACGCACCTCTCATACACCCCCAGACACGCACCTCTCATACACCCCCAGACACGCACCTCTCATACACCCAGACACGCACCTCTCATACACCCAGACACGCACCTCTCATACACCCCCAGACACGGACCTCTCACACACCCAGACACGCACCTCTCATACACCCCCAGACACGCACCTCTCATACCCCCCCAGACACGCACCTCTCATACCCCCCCAGACACGCACCTCTCATACACCCAGACACGCACCTCTCATACACCCAGACACGCACCTCTCATACACCCCCAGACACGTACCTCTCATACACCCCCACACGCACCTCTCATACACCCACACACGCACCTCTCATACACCCAGACACGCACCTCTCATACACCCCCAGACACGTACCTCTCATACACCCCCACACGCACCTCTCATACACCCAGACACGCACCTCTCATACACCCCCAGAAATGCACCTCTCATACACCCCCAGACACACACCTCTCATACACCCACAGACACGCACCTCTCATACACCCAGACACGCACCTCTCATACACCCCCAGACACGCACCTCTCATACACCCAGACACGCACCTCTCATACACCCAGACACGTACCTCTCATACACCCCCAGACACGCACCTCTCTTACACCCCCAGACACGCACCTCTCATACACCCTCAGACACGCACCTCTCATACACCTCTCATACACCCCCAGACACGCACCTCTCATTCACCCCCACACACGCACCTCTCATACACCCAGACACGCACCTCTCATACACCCCCAGACACGCACCTCTCATACACCCCCAGACACGCACCTCTCATTCACCCCCACACACGCACCTCTCATACACCCAGACACGCACCTCTCATACACCCCCAGACACGCACCTCTCATACACCCCCAGACACGCACCTCTCATACACCCAGACACGCACCTCTCATACACCCAGACACGCACCTCTCATACACCCCCAGACACGCACCTCTCATACACCCAGACACGCACCTCTCATACACTCCCAGACACGCACCTCTCATACACCCAGACACGCACCTCTCATACCCCCAGACACGCACCTCTCATACACCCAGACACGCACCTCTCATACACCCAGACACGCACCTCTCATACACCCAGACACGCACCTCTCATACACCCCCAGACACGCACCTCTCATACACCCCCAGACACGCACCTCTCATACACCCCCAGACACGCACCTCTCATACACCCAGACACGCACCTCTCATACACCCCCAGACACGCACCTCTCATACACCCCCAGACACGCACCTCTCATACACCCAGACACGCACCTCTCATACACCCAGACACGCACCTCTCATACACCCCCAGACACGGACCTCTCACACACCCAGACACGCACCTCTCATACACCCCCAGACACGCACCTCTCATACCCCCCCAGACACGCACCTCTCATACCCCCCCAGACACGCACCTCTCATACACCCAGACACGCACCTCTCATACACCCAGACACGCACCTCTCATACACCCCCAGACACGTACCTCTCATACACCCCCACACGCACCTCTCATACACCCACACACGCACCTCTCATACACCCAGACACGCACCTCTCATACACCCCCAGACACGTACCTCTCATACACCCCCACACGCACCTCTCATACACCCAGACACGCACCTCTCATACACCCCCAGAAATGCACCTCTCATACACCCCCAGACACACACCTCTCATACACCCACAGACACGCACCTCTCATACACCCAGACACGCACCTCTCATACACCCCCAGACACGCACCTCTCATACACCCAGACACGCACCTCTCATACACCCAGACACGTACCTCTCATACACCCCCAGACACGCACCTCTCTTACACCCCCAGACACGCACCTCTCATACACCCTCAGACACGCACCTCTCATACACCTCTCATACACCCCCAGACACGCACCTCTCATTCACCCCCACACACGCACCTCTCATACACCCAGACACGCACCTCTCATACACCCCCAGACACGCACCTCTCATACACCCAGACACGCACCTCTCATACACCCAGACACGCACCTCTCATACACCCCCAGACACGCACCTCTCATACACCCAGACACGCACCTCTCATACACTCCCAGACACGCACCTCTCATACACCCAGACACGCACCTCTCATACCCCCAGACACGCACCTCTCATACACCCCCAGACACGCACCTCTCATACACCCAGACACGCACCTCTCATACACCCAGACACGCACCTCTCATACACCCAGACACGCACCTCTCATACACCCCCAGACACGCACCTCTCATACACCCCCAGACACGCACCTCTCATACACCCCCAGACACGCACCTCTCATACACCCAGACACGCACCTCTCATACACCCCCAGACACGCACCTCTCATACACCCCCAGACACGCACCTCTCATACACCCAGACACGGACCTCTCATACACCCAGACACGTACCTCTCATACACCCCCAGACATGCACCTCTCATACACCCAGACACGCACCCCCCCAGACACGCACCTCTCATACACCCAGACACGCACCTCTCATACACCCAGACACGCACCTCTCATACCCCCAGACACGCACCCCCCAGACACGCACCTCTCATACACACAGACACGCACCTCTCATACCCCCAGACACGCACACCCCAGACACGCACCTCTCATACACCCCCAGACACGCACCTCTCATACCCCCAGACACGCACGCACCTCTCATACCCCCAGACACGCACCCCCCAGACACGCACCTCTCATACACCCCCAGACACGCACCTCTCATACACCCCCAGACACGCACCTCTCATACACCCAGACACGCACCCCCCAGACACGCACCTCTCATACACCCCCAGACACGCACCTCTCATACACCCAGACACGCACCTCTCATACACCCAGACACGCACCTCTCATACACCCAGACACGCACCTCTCATACATCCAGACACGCACCTCTCATACCCCCAGACACGCACCTCTCATACACCCCCAGACACGCACCTCTCATACACCCAGACACGCACCTCTCATACACCCCCAGACACGCACCTCTCATACACCCCCAGACACGCACCTCTCATACACCCCCAGACACGCACCTCTCATACACCCCCAGACACGCACCTCTCATACACCCAGACACGCACCTCTCATACACCCCCAGACACGCACCTCTCATACATCCAGACACGCACCTCTCATACACCCAGACACGCACCTCTCATACACCCCCAGACACGCACCTCTCATACACCCAGACACGCACCTCTCATACCCCCAGACACGGACCTCTCACACACCCAGACACGCACCTCTCATACACCCCCAGACACGTACCTCTCATACACCCCCACACGCACCTCTCATACACCCACACACGCACCTCTCATACACCCAGACAAGCACCTCTCATACACCCCCAGACACGTACCTCTCATACACCCCCACACGCACCTCTCATACACCCAGACACGCACCTCTCATACACCCCCAGACACGTACCTCTCATACACCCCCACACGCACCTCTCATACACCCAGACACGCACCTCTCATACACCCCCAGACACGCACCTCTCATACACCCCCAGACACGCACCTCTCATACACCCCCAGACACGCACCTCTCATACACCCAGACACGCACCTCTCATACACCCCCAGACATGTACCTCTCATACACCCCCACACGCACCTCTCATACACCCAGACACACACCTCTCATACACCCACAGACACGCACCTCTCATACACCCAGACACGCACCTCTCATACACCCAGACACGCACCTCTCATACACCCAGACACGTACCTCTCATACACCCCCAGACACGCACCTCTCTTACACCCCCAGACACGCACCTCTCATACACCCTCAGACACGCACCTCTCATACACCCCCAGACACGCACCTCTCATACACCCCCAGACACGCACCTCTCATTCACCCCCACACACGCACCTCTCATACACCCAGACACGCACCTCTCATACACCCCCAGACACGCACCTCTCATACACCCCCAGACACGCACCTCTCATACCCCCAGACACGGACCTCTCACACACCCAGACACGCACCTCTCATACACCCCCAGACACGTACCTCTCATACACCCCCACACGCACCTCTCATACACCCACACACGCACCTCTCATACACCCAGACACGCACCTCTCATACACCCCCAGACACGTACCTCTCATACACCCCCACACGCACCTCTCATACACCCAGACACGCACCTCTCATACACCCCCAGACACGTACCTCTCATACACCCCCACACGCACCTCTCATACACCCAGACACGCACCTCTCATACACCCCCAGACACGCACCTCTCATACACCCCCAGACACGCACCTCTCATACACCCCCAGACACGCACCTCTCATACACCCAGACACGCACCTCTCATACACCCCCAGACATGTACCTCTCATACACCCCCACACGCACCTCTCATACACCCAGACACACACCTCTCATACACCCACAGACACGCACCTCTCATACACCCAGACACGCACCTCTCATACACCCCCAGACACGCACCTCTCATACACCCAGACACGCACCTCTCATACACCCAGACACGTACCTCTCATACACCCCCAGACACGCACCTCTCTTACACCCCCAGACACGCACCTCTCATACACCCTCAGACACGCACCTCTCATACACCCCCAGACACGCACCTCTCATACACCCCCAGACACGCACCTCTCATTCACCCCCACACACGCACCTCTCATACACCCAGACACGCACCTCTCATACACCCCCAGACACGCACCTCTCATACACCCAGACACGCACCTCTCATACACCCAGACACGCACCTCTCATACACCCCCAGACACGCACCTCTCATACACCCAGACACGCACCTCTCATACACCCAGACACGCACCTCTCATACACCCAGACACGCACCTCTCATACATCCAGACACGCACCTCTCATACCCCCAGACACACACCTCTCATACACCCCCAGACACGCACCTCTCATACACCCAGACACGCACCTCTCATACACCCAGACACGCACCTCTCATACACCCCCAGACACGCACCTCTCATACACCCCCAGACACGCACCTCTCATACACCCCCAGACACGCACCTCTCATACACCCAGACACGCACCTCTCATACACCCCCAGACACGCACCTCTCATACATCCAGACACGCACCTCTCATACACCCAGACACGCACCTCTCATACACCCAGACACGCACCTCTCATACACCCCCAGACACGGACCTCTCACACACCCAGACACGCACCTCTCATACACCCCCAGACACGTACCTCTCATACACCCCCACACGCACCTCTCATACACCCACACACGCACCTCTCATACACCCAGACACGCACCTCTCATACACCCCCAGACACGTACCTCTCATACACCCCCACACGCACCTCTCATACACCCAGACACGCACCTCTCATACACCCCCAGACACGTACCTCTCATACACCCCCACACGCACCTCTCATACACCCAGACACGCACCTCTCATACACCCCCAGACACGCACCTCTCATACACCCAGACACGCACCTCTCATACACCCCCAGACACGTACCTCTCATACACCCCCACACGCACCTCTCATACACCCAGACACACACCTCTCATACACCCAGACACGCACCTCTCATACATCCAGACACGCACCTCTCATACCCCCAGACACGCACCTCTCATACACCCCCAGACACGCACCTCTCATACACCCAGACACGCACCTCTCATACACCCAGACACGCACCTCTCATACACCCCCAGACACGCACCTCTCATACACCCCCAGACACGCACCTCTCATACACCCCCAGACACGCACCTCTCATACACCCAGACACGCACCTCTCATACACCCCCAGACACGCACCTCTCATACATCCAGACACGCACCTCTCATACACCCAGACACGCACCTCTCATACACCCCCAGACACGCACCTCTCATACACCCAGACACGCACCTCTCATACCCCCAGACACGGACCTCTCACACACCCAGACACGCACCTCTCATACACCCCCAGACACGTACCTCTCATACACCCCCACACGCACCTCTCATACACCCACACACGCACCTCTCATACACCCAGACACGCACCTCTCATACACCCCCAGACACGTACCTCTCATACACCCCCACACGCACCTCTCATACACCCAGACACGCACCTCTCATACACCCCCAGACACGTACCTCTCATACACCCCCACACGCACCTCTCATACACCCAGACACGCACCTCTCATACACCCCCAGACACGCACCTCTCATACACCCCCAGACACGCACCTCTCATACACCCCCAGACACGCACCTCTCATACACCCAGACACGCACCTCTCATACACCCCCAGACATGTACCTCTCATACACCCCCACACGCACCTCTCATACACCCAGACACACACCTCTCATACACCCACAGACACGCACCTCTCATACACCCAGACACGCACCTCTCATACACCCCCAGACACGCACCTCTCATACACCCAGACACGCACCTCTCATACACCCAGACACGTACCTCTCATACACCCCCAGACACGCACCTCTCTTACACCCCCAGACACGCACCTCTCATACACCCTCAGACACGCACCTCTCATACACCCCCAGACACGCACCTCTCATACACCCCCAGACACGCACCTCTCATTCACCCCCACACACGCACCTCTCATACACCCAGACACGCACCTCTCATACACCCCCAGACACGCACCTCTCATACACCCAGACACGCACCTCTCATACACCCAGACACGCACCTCTCATACACCCCCAGACACGCACCTCTCATACACCCAGACACGCACCTCTCATACACCCAGACACGCACCTCTCATACACCCAGACACGCACCTCTCATACATCCAGACACGCACCTCTCATACCCCCAGACACGCACCTCTCATACACCCCCAGACACGCACCTCTCATACACCCAGACACGCACCTCTCATACACCCAGACACGCACCTCTCATACACCCCCAGACACGCACCTCTCATACACCCCCAGACACGCACCTCTCATACACCCAGACACGCACCTCTCATACACCCCCAGACACGCACCTCTCATACATCCAGACACGCACCTCTCATACACCCAGACACGCACCTCTCATACACCCAGACACGCACCTCTCATACACCCCCAGACACGGACCTCTCACACACCGAGACACGCACCTCTCATACACCCCCAGACACGTACCTCTCATACACCCCCACACGCACCTCTCATACACCCACACACGCACCTCTCATACACCCAGACACGCACCTCTCATACACCCCCAGACACGTACCTCTCATACACCCCCACACGCACCTCTCATACACCCAGACACGCACCTCTCATACACCCCCAGACACGTACCTCTCATACACCCCCACACGCACCTCTCATACACCCAGACACGCACCTCTCATACACCCCCAGACACGCACCTCTCATACACCCAGACACGCACCTCTCATACACCCCCAGACACGTACCTCTCATACACCCCCACACGCACCTCTCATACACCCAGACACACACCTCTCATACACCCACAGACACGCACCTCTCATACACCCAGACACGCACCTCTCATACACCCACAGACACGCACCTCTCATACACCCAGACACGCACCTCTCATACACCCCCAGACACACACCTCTCATACACCCAGACACGCACCTCTCATACACCCAGACACGTACCTCTCATACACCCCCAGACACGCACCTCTCTTACACCCCCAGACACGCACCTCTCATACACCCTCAGACACGCACCTCTCATACACCCCCAGACACGCACCTCTCATACACCCCCAGACACGCACCTCTCATTCACCCCCACACACGCACCTCTCATACACCCAGACACGCACCTCTCAGACACGCACCTCTCATACACCCAGACACGCACCTCTCATACACCCAGACACGCACCTCTCATACACCCCCAGACACGCACCTCTCATACACCCAGACACGCACCTCTCATACACTCCCAGACACGCACCTCTCATACACCCAGACACGCACCTCTCATACCCCCAGACACGCACCTCTCATACACCCCCAGACACGCACCTCTCATACACCCAGACACGCACCTCTCATACACCCAGACACGCACCTCTCATACACCCCCAGACACGCACCTCTCATACACCCCCAGACACGCACCTCTCATATACACCCCCAGACACGCACCTCTCATACACCCAGACACGCACCTCTCATACACCCCCAGACACGCACCTCTCATACATCCAGACACGCACCTCTCATACACCCAGACACGCACCTCTCATACACCCCCAGACACGCACCTCTCATACACCCAGACATGGACCTCTCATACACCCAGACACGTACCTCTCATACACCCCCAGACATGCACCTCTCATACACCCAGACACGCACCCCCCAGACACGCACCTCTCATACACCCAGACACGCACCTCTCATACCCCCAGACACGCACCCCCCAGACACGCACCTCTCATACACACAGACGCGCACCTCTCATACCCCCAGACACGCACCTCTCATACACCCCCAGACACGCACCTCTCATACCCCCAGACACGCACGCACCTCTCATACCCCCAGACACGCACCCCCCAGACACGCACCTCTCATACACCCCCAGACACGCACCGCTCATACACCCAGACACGCACCTCTCATACACCCAGACACGCACCTCTCATACACCCAGACACGCACCTCTCATACACCCAGACACGCACCTCTCATACCCCCAGACACGCACCTCTCATACACCCCCAGACACGCACCTCTCATACACCCAGACACGCACCTCTCATACACCCAGACACGCACCTCTCATACACCCCCAGACACGTACCTCTCATACACCCCCACACGCACCTCTCATACACCCAGACACGCACCTCTCATACACCCCCAGACACGTACCTCTCATACACCCCCACACGCACCTCTCATACACCCAGACACGCACCTCTCATACACCCCCAGACACGCACCTCTCATACACCCCCAGACACGCACCTCTCATACACCCCCAGACACGCACCTCTCATACACCCAGACACGCACCTCTCATACACCCCCAGACATGTACCTCTCATACACCCCCACACGCACCTCTCATACACCCAGACACACACCTCTCATACACCCACAGACACGCACCTCTCATACACCCAGACACGCACCTCTCATACACCCCCAGACACGCACCTCTCATACACCCAGACACGCACCTCTCATACACCCAGACACGTACCTCTCATACACCCCCAGACACGCACCTCTCTTACACCCCCAGACACGCACCTCTCATACACCCTCAGACACGCACCTCTCATACACCCCCAGACACGCACCTCTCATACACCCCCAGACACGCACCTCTCATTCACCCCCACACACGCACCTCTCATACACCCAGACACGCACCTCTCATACACCCCCAGACACGCACCTCTCATACACCCAGACACGCACCTCTCATACACCCAGACACGCACCTCTCATACACCCCCAGACACGCACCTCTCATACACCCAGACACGCACCTCTCATACACCCAGACACGCACCTCTCATACACCCAGACACGCACCTCTCATACATCCAGACACGCACCTCTCATACCCCCAGACACGCACCTCTCATACACCCCCAGACACGCACCTCTCATACACCCAGACACGCACCTCTCATACACCCAGACACGCACCTCTCATACACCCCCAGACACGCACCTCTCATACACCCCCAGACACGCACCTCTCATACACCCCCAGACACGCACCTCTCATACACCCAGACACGCACCTCTCATACACCCCCAGACACGCACCTCTCATACATCCAGACACGCACCTCTCATACACCCAGACACGCACCTCTCATACACCCAGACACGCACCTCTCATACACCCCCAGACACGGACCTCTCACACACCGAGACACGCACCTCTCATACACCCCCAGACACGTACCTCTCATACACCCCCACACGCACCTCTCATACACCCACACACGCACCTCTCATACACCCAGACACTCACCTCTCATACACCCCCAGACACGTACCTCTCATACACCCCCACACGCACCTCTCATACACCCAGACACGCACCTCTCATACACCCCCAGACACGTACCTCTCATACACCCCCACACGCACCTCTCATACACCCAGACACGCACCTCTCATACACCCCCAGACACGCACCTCTCATACACCCAGACACGCACCTCTCATACACCCCCAGACACGCACCTCTCATACACCCAGACACGCACCTCTCATACACCCAGACACGCACCTCTCATACACCCCCAGACACGCACCTCTCATACACCCAGACACGCACCTCTCATACACCCAGACACGCACCTCTCATACACCCAGACACGCACCTCTCATACATCCAGACACGCACCTCTCATACCCCCAGACACGCACCTCTCATACACCCCCAGACACGCACCTCTCATACACCCAGACACGCACCTCTCATACACCCAGACACGCACCTCTCATACACCCCCAGACACGCACCTCTCATACACCCCCAGACACGCACCTCTCATACACCCCCAGACACGCACCTCTCATACACCCAGACACGCACCTCTCATACACCCCCAGACACGCACCTCTCATACATCCAGACACGCACCTCTCATACACCCAGACACGCACCTCTCATACACCCAGACACGCACCTCTCATACACCCCCAGACACGCACCTCTCATACACCCAGACACGCACCTCTCATACACTCCCAGACACGCACCTCTCATACACCCAGACACGCACCTCTCATACCCCCAGACACGCACCTCTCATACACCCCCAGACACGCACCTCTCATACACCCAGACACGCACCTCTCATACACCCAGACACGCACCTCTCATACACCCCCAGACACGCACCTCTCATACACCCCCAGACACGCACCTCTCATATACACCCCCAGACACGCACCTCTCATACACCCAGACACGCACCTCTCATACACCCCCAGACACGCACCTCTCATACATCCAGACACGCACCTCTCATACACCCAGACACGCACCTCTCATACACCCAGACACGCACCTCTCATACACCCCCAGACACGGACCTCTCACACACCGAGACACGCACCTCTCATACACCCCCAGACACGTACCTCTCATACACCCCCACACGCACCTCTCATACACCCACACACGCACCTCTCATACACCCAGACACTCACCTCTCATACACCCCCAGACACGTACCTCTCATACACCCCCACACGCACCTCTCATACACCCAGACACGCACCTCTCATACACCCCCAGACACGTACCTCTCATACACCCCCACACGCACCTCTCATACACCCAGACACGCACCTCTCATACACCCCCAGACACGCACCTCTCATACACCCAGACACGCACCTCTCATACACCCCCAGACACGCACCTCTCATACACCCAGACACGCACCTCTCATACACCCAGAGACGCACCTCTCATTCACCCAGACACGTACCTCTCATACACCCCCACACGCACCTCTCATACACCCAGACACGCACCTCTCATACCCTCCCAGACACGCACCTCTCATACACCCCCAGACACGCACCTCTCATACACCCCCACACGCACCTCTCATACACCCAGACACGCACCTCTCATACACCCAGACACGCACCTCTCATACACCCAGACACGCACCTCTCATACCCCCAGACACGCACCTCTCATACACCCAGACACGCACCTCTCATACACCCAGACACGTACCTCTCATACACCCCCAGACACGCACCTCTCATACACCCCCAGACACGCACCTCTCATACACCCAGACACGCACCTCTCATACACCCAGACACGCACCTCTCATACACCCAGACACGCACCTCTCATACACCCCCAGACACGCACCTCTCATACACCCAGACACGCACCTCTCATACACCGACACGCACCTCTTATACACCCCCAGACACGCACCTCTCATACACCCAGACACGCACCTCTCATACACCCCCAGACACGCACCTCTCATACCCCCAGACACGCACCTCTCATACACCCCCAGACACGCACCTCTCATACATCCAGACACGCACCTCTCATACACCCAGACACGCACCTCTCATACACCCCCAGACACGCACCTCTCATACACCCAGACACGCACCTCTCATACACCCCCAGACACGCACCTCTCATACACCCAGACACGCACCTCTCATACACCCCCAGACACGCACCTCTCATACACCCCCAGACACGCACCTCTCATACCCCCAGACACACACCTCTCATACCCCCAGACACGCACCTCTCATACACCCCCAGACACGCACCTCTCATACATCCCCAGACACGGACCTCTCATACACCCCCAGACACGCACCTCTCATACACCCAGACACGCACCTCTCATACACCCCCAGACACGCACCTCTCATACACCCCCAGACACGCACCTCTCATACACCCAGACACGCACCTCTCATACCCCCAGACACGGACCTCTCACACACCCAGACACGCACCTCTCATACACCCCCAGACACGTACCTCTCATACACCCCCACACGCACCTCTCATACACCCACACACGCACCTCTCATACACCCAGACACGCACCTCTCATACACCCCCAGACACGTACCTCTCATACACCCCCACACGCACCTCTCATACACCCAGACACGCACCTCTCATACACCCCCAGACACGTACCTCTCATACACCCCCACACGCACCTCTCATACACCCAGACACGCACCTCTCATACACCCCCAGACACGCACCTCTCATACACCCCCAGACACGCACCTCTCATACACCCCCAGACACGCACCTCTCATACACCCAGACACGCACCTCTCATACACCCCCAGACATGTACCTCTCATACACCCCCACACGCACCTCTCATACACCCAGACACACACCTCTCATACACCCACAGACACGCACCTCTCATACACCCAGACACGCACCTCTCATACACCCCCAGACACGCACCTCTCATACACCCAGACACGCACCTCTCATACACCCAGACACGTACCTCTCATACACCCCCAGACACGCACCTCTCTTACACCCCCAGACACGCACCTCTCATACACCCTCAGACACGCACCTCTCATACACCCCCAGACACGCACCTCTCATACACCCCCAGACACGCACCTCTCATTCACCCCCACACACGCACCTCTCATACACCCAGACACGCACCTCTCATACACCCCCAGACACGCACCTCTCATACACCCAGACACGCACCTCTCATACACCCAGACACGCACCTCTCATACACCCCCAGACACGCACCTCTCATACACCCAGACACGCACCTCTCATACACCCAGACACGCACCTCTCATACACCCAGACACGCACCTCTCATACATCCAGACACGCACCTCTCATACCCCCAGACACACACCTCTCATACACCCCCAGACACGCACCTCTCATACACCCAGACACGCACCTCTCATACACCCAGACACGCACCTCTCATACACCCCCAGACACGCACCTCTCATACACCCCCAGACACGCACCTCTCATACACCCCCAGACACGCACCTCTCATACACCCAGACACGCACCTCTCATACACCCCCAGACACGCACCTCTCATACATCCAGACACGCACCTCTCATACACCCAGACACGCACCTCTCATACACCCAGACACGCACCTCTCATACACCCCCAGACACGGACCTCTCACACACCCAGACACGCACCTCTCATACACCCCCAGACACGTACCTCTCATACACCCCCACACGCACCTCTCATACACCCACACACGCACCTCTCATACACCCAGACACGCACCTCTCATACACCCCCAGACACGTACCTCTCATACACCCCCACACGCACCTCTCATACACCCAGACACGCACCTCTCATACACCCCCAGACACGTACCTCTCATACACCCCCACACGCACCTCTCATACACCCAGACACGCACCTCTCATACACCCCCAGACACGCACCTCTCATACACCCAGACACGCACCTCTCATACACCCCCAGACACGTACCTCTCATACACCCCCACACGCACCTCTCATACACCCAGACACACACCTCTCATACACCCAGACACGCACCTCTCATACATCCAGACACGCACCTCTCATACCCCCAGACACGCACCTCTCATACACCCCCAGACACGCACCTCTCATACACCCAGACACGCACCTCTCATACACCCAGACACGCACCTCTCATACACCCCCAGACACGCACCTCTCATACACCCCCAGACACGCACCTCTCATACACCCCCAGACACGCACCTCTCATACACCCAGACACGCACCTCTCATACACCCCCAGACACGCACCTCTCATACATCCAGACACGCACCTCTCATACACCCAGACACGCACCTCTCATACACCCCCAGACACGCACCTCTCATACACCCAGACACGCACCTCTCATACCCCCAGACACGGACCTCTCACACACCCAGACACGCACCTCTCATACACCCCCAGACACGTACCTCTCATACACCCCCACACGCACCTCTCATACACCCACACACGCACCTCTCATACACCCAGACACGCACCTCTCATACACCCCCAGACACGTACCTCTCATACACCCCCACACGCACCTCTCATACACCCAGACACGCACCTCTCATACACCCCCAGACACGTACCTCTCATACACCCCCACACGCACCTCTCATACACCCAGACACGCACCTCTCATACACCCCCAGACACGCACCTCTCATACACCCCCAGACACGCACCTCTCATACACCCCCAGACACGCACCTCTCATACACCCAGACACGCACCTCTCATACACCCCCAGACATGTACCTCTCATACACCCCCACACGCACCTCTCATACACCCAGACACACACCTCTCATACACCCACAGACACGCACCTCTCATACACCCAGACACGCACCTCTCATACACCCCCAGACACGCACCTCTCATACACCCAGACACGCACCTCTCATACACCCAGACACGTACCTCTCATACACCCCCAGACACGCACCTCTCTTACACCCCCAGACACGCACCTCTCATACACCCTCAGACACGCACCTCTCATACACCCCCAGACACGCACCTCTCATACACCCCCAGACACGCACCTCTCATTCACCCCCACACACGCACCTCTCATACACCCAGACACGCACCTCTCATACACCCCCAGACACGCACCTCTCATACACCCAGACACGCACCTCTCATACACCCAGACACGCACCTCTCATACACCCCCAGACACGCACCTCTCATACACCCAGACACGCACCTCTCATACACCCAGACACGCACCTCTCATACACCCAGACACGCACCTCTCATACATCCAGACACGCACCTCTCATACCCCCAGACACGCACCTCTCATACACCCCCAGACACGCACCTCTCATACACCCAGACACGCACCTCTCATACACCCAGACACGCACCTCTCATACACCCCCAGACACGCACCTCTCATACACCCCCAGACACGCACCTCTCATACACCCAGACACGCACCTCTCATACACCCCCAGACACGCACCTCTCATACATCCAGACACGCACCTCTCATACACCCAGACACGCACCTCTCATACACCCAGACACGCACCTCTCATACACCCCCAGACACGGACCTCTCACACACCGAGACACGCACCTCTCATACACCCCCAGACACGTACCTCTCATACACCCCCACACGCACCTCTCATACACCCACACACGCACCTCTCATACACCCAGACACGCACCTCTCATACACCCCCAGACACGTACCTCTCATACACCCCCACACGCACCTCTCATACACCCAGACACGCACCTCTCATACACCCCCAGACACGTACCTCTCATACACCCCCACACGCACCTCTCATACACCCAGACACGCACCTCTCATACACCCCCAGACACGCACCTCTCATACACCCAGACACGCACCTCTCATACACCCCCAGACACGTACCTCTCATACACCCCCACACGCACCTCTCATACACCCAGACACACACCTCTCATACACCCACAGACACGCACCTCTCATACACCCAGACACGCACCTCTCATACACCCACAGACACGCACCTCTCATACACCCAGACACGCACCTCTCATACACCCCCAGACACACACCTCTCATACACCCAGACACGCACCTCTCATACACCCAGACACGTACCTCTCATACACCCCCAGACACGCACCTCTCTTACACCCCCAGACACGCACCTCTCATACACCCTCAGACACGCACCTCTCATACACCCCCAGACACGCACCTCTCATACACCCCCAGACACGCACCTCTCATTCACCCCCACACACGCACCTCTCATACACCCAGACACGCACCTCTCAGACACGCACCTCTCATACACCCAGACACGCACCTCTCATACACCCAGACACGCACCTCTCATACACCCCCAGACACGCACCTCTCATACACCCAGACACGCACCTCTCATACACTCCCAGACACGCACCTCTCATACACCCAGACACGCACCTCTCATACCCCCAGACACGCACCTCTCATACACCCCCAGACACGCACCTCTCATACACCCAGACACGCACCTCTCATACACCCCCAGACACGCACCTCTCATACACCCCCAGACACGCACCTCTCATACACCCCCAGACACGCACCTCTCATATACACCCCCAGACACGCACCTCTCATACACCCAGACACGCACCTCTCATACACCCCCAGACACGCACCTCTCATACATCCAGACACGCACCTCTCATACACCCAGACACGCACCTCTCATACACCCCCAGACACGCACCTCTCATACACCCAGACATGGACCTCTCATACACCCAGACACGTACCTCTCATACACCCCCAGACATGCACCTCTCATACACCCAGACACGCACCCCCCAGACACGCACCTCTCATACACCCAGACACGCACCTCTCATACCCCCAGACACGCACCCCCCAGACACGCACCTCTCATACACACAGACGCGCACCTCTCATACCCCCAGACACGCACCTCTCATACACCCCCAGACACGCACCTCTCATACCCCCAGACACGCACGCACCTCTCATACCCCCAGACACGCACCCCCCAGACACGCACCTCTCATACACCCCCAGACACGCACCGCTCATACACCCAGACACGCACCTCTCATACACCCAGACACGCACCTCTCATACACCCAGACACGCACCTCTCATACACCCAGACACGCACCTCTCATACCCCCAGACACGCACCTCTCATACACCCCCAGACACGCACCTCTCATACACCCAGACACGCACCTCTCATACACCCAGACACGCACCTCTCATACACCCCCAGACACGTACCTCTCATACACCCCCACACGCACCTCTCATACACCCAGACACGCACCTCTCATACACCCCCAGACACGTACCTCTCATACACCCCCACACGCACCTCTCATACACCCAGACACGCACCTCTCATACACCCCCAGACACGCACCTCTCATACACCCCCAGACACGCACCTCTCATACACCCCCAGACACGCACCTCTCATACACCCAGACACGCACCTCTCATACACCCCCAGACATGTACCTCTCATACACCCCCACACGCACCTCTCATACACCCAGACACACACCTCTCATACACCCACAGACACGCACCTCTCATACACCCAGACACGCACCTCTCATACACCCCCAGACACGCACCTCTCATACACCCAGACACGCACCTCTCATACACCCAGACACGTACCTCTCATACACCCCCAGACACGCACCTCTCTTACACCCCCAGACACGCACCTCTCATACACCCTCAGACACGCACCTCTCATACACCCCCAGACACGCACCTCTCATACACCCCCAGACACGCACCTCTCATTCACCCCCACACACGCACCTCTCATACACCCAGACACGCACCTCTCATACACCCCCAGACACGCACCTCTCATACACCCAGACACGCACCTCTCATACACCCAGACACGCACCTCTCATACACCCCCAGACACGCACCTCTCATACACCCAGACACGCACCTCTCATACACCCAGACACGCACCTCTCATACACCCAGACACGCACCTCTCATACATCCAGACACGCACCTCTCATACCCCCAGACACGCACCTCTCATACACCCCCAGACACGCACCTCTCATACACCCAGACACGCACCTCTCATACACCCAGACACGCACCTCTCATACACCCCCAGACACGCACCTCTCATACACCCCCAGACACGCACCTCTCATACACCCCCAGACACGCACCTCTCATACACCCAGACACGCACCTCTCATACACCCCCAGACACGCACCTCTCATACATCCAGACACGCACCTCTCATACACCCAGACACGCACCTCTCATACACCCAGACACGCACCTCTCATACACCCCCAGACACGGACCTCTCACACACCGAGACACGCACCTCTCATACACCCCCAGACACGTACCTCTCATACACCCCCACACGCACCTCTCATACACCCACACACGCACCTCTCATACACCCAGACACTCACCTCTCATACACCCCCAGACACGTACCTCTCATACACCCCCACACGCACCTCTCATACACCCAGACACGCACCTCTCATACACCCCCAGACACGTACCTCTCATACACCCCCACACGCACCTCTCATACACCCAGACACGCACCTCTCATACACCCCCAGACACGCACCTCTCATACACCCAGACACGCACCTCTCATACACCCCCAGACACGCACCTCTCATACACCCAGACACGCACCTCTCATACACCCAGACACGCACCTCTCATACACCCCCAGACACGCACCTCTCATACACCCAGACACGCACCTCTCATACACCCAGACACGCACCTCTCATACACCCAGACACGCACCTCTCATACACCCAGACACGCACCTCTCATACATCCAGACACGCACCTCTCATACCCCCAGACACGCACCTCTCATACACCCCCAGACACGCACCTCTCATACACCCAGACACGCACCTCTCATACACCCAGACACGCACCTCTCATACACCCCCAGACACGCACCTCTCATACACCCCCAGACACGCACCTCTCATACACCCCCAGACACGCACCTCTCATACACCCAGACACGCACCTCTCATACACCCCCAGACACGCACCTCTCATACATCCAGACACGCACCTCTCATACACCCAGACACGCACCTCTCATACACCCAGACACGCACCTCTCATACACCCCCAGACACGCACCTCTCATACACCCAGACACGCACCTCTCATACACTCCCAGACACGCACCTCTCATACACCCAGACACGCACCTCTCATACCCCCAGACACGCACCTCTCATACACCCCCAGACACGCACCTCTCATACACCCAGACACGCACCTCTCATACACCCAGACACGCACCTCTCATACACCCCCAGACACGCACCTCTCATACACCCCCAGACACGCACCTCTCATATACACCCCCAGACACGCACCTCTCATACACCCAGACACGCACCTCTCATACACCCCCAGACACGCACCTCTCATACATCCAGACACGCACCTCTCATACACCCAGACACGCACCTCTCATACACCCAGACACGCACCTCTCATACACCCCCAGACACGGACCTCTCACACACCGAGACACGCACCTCTCATACACCCCCAGACACGTACCTCTCATACACCCCCACACGCACCTCTCATACACCCACACACGCACCTCTCATACACCCAGACACTCACCTCTCATACACCCCCAGACACGTACCTCTCATACACCCCCACACGCACCTCTCATACACCCAGACACGCACCTCTCATACACCCCCAGACACGTACCTCTCATACACCCCCACACGCACCTCTCATACACCCAGACACGCACCTCTCATACACCCCCAGACACGCACCTCTCATACACCCAGACACGCACCTCTCATACACCCCCAGACACGCACCTCTCATACACCCAGACACGCACCTCTCATACACCCAGACACGCACCTCTCATACACCCCCAGACACGCACCTCTCATACACCCAGACACGCACCTCTCATACACCCAGACACGCACCTCTCATACACCCAGACACGCACCTCTCATACATCCAGACACGCACCTCTCATACCCCCAGACACGCACCTCTCATACACCCCCAGACACGCACCTCTCATACACCCAGACACGCACCTCTCATACACCCAGACACGCACCTCTCATACACCCCCAGACACGCACCTCTCATACACCCCCAGACACGCACCTCTCATACACCCCCAGACACGCACCTCTCATACACCCAGACACGCACCTCTCATACACCCCCAGACACGCACCTCTCATACATCCAGACACGCACCTCTCATACACCCAGACACGCACCTCTCATACACCCAGACACGCACCTCTCATACACCCAGACACGCACCTCTCATACACCCCCAGACACGCACCTCTCATACACCCAGACACGCACCTCTCATACACTCCCAGACACGCACCTCTCATACACCCAGACACGCACCTCTCATACCCCCAGACACGCACCTCTCATACACCCCCAGACACGCACCTCTCATACACCCAGACACGCACCTCTCATACACCCAGACACGCACCTCTCATACACCCCCAGACACGCACCTCTCATACACCCCCAGACACGCACCTCTCATATACACCCCCAGACACGCACCTCTCATACACCCAGACACGCACCTCTCATACACCCCCAGACACGCACCTCTCATACATCCAGACACGCACCTCTCATACACCCAGACACGCACCTCTCATACACCCCCAGACACGCACCTCTCATACACCCAGACATGGACCTCTCATACACCCAGACACGTACCTCTCATACACCCCCAGACATGCACCTCTCATACACCCAGACACGCACCCCCCAGACACGCACCTCTCATACACCCAGACACGCACCTCTCATACCCCCAGACACGCACCCCCCAGACACGCACCTCTCATACACACAGACGCGCACCTCTCATACCCCCAGACACGCACCCCCCAGACACGCACCTCTCATACACCCCCAGACACGCACCTCTCATACCCCCAGACACGCACGCACCTCTCATACCCCCAGACACGCACCTCTCATACACCCCCAGACACGCACCGCTCATACACCCAGACACGCACCCCCCAGACACGCACCTCTCATACACCCCCAGACACGCACCTCTCATACACCCAGACACGCACCTCTCATACACCCAGACACGCACCTCTCATACACCCAGACACGCACCTCTCATACATCCAGACACGCACCTCTCATACCCCCAGACACGCACCTCTCATACACCCCCAGACACGCACCTCTCATACACCCAGACACGCACCTCTCATACACCCAGACACGCACCTCTCATACACCCCCAGACACGCAACTCTCATACACCCCCAGACACGCACCTCTCATACACCCCCAGACACGCACCTCTCATACACCCAGACACGCACCTCTAATACACCCCCAGACACGCACCTCTCATACATCCAGACACGCACCTCTCATACACCCAGACACGCACCTCTCATACACCCCCAGACACGCACCTCTCATACACCCAGACACGGACCTCTCATACACCCAGACACGTACCTCTCATACACCCCCAGACATGCACCTCTCATACACCCAGACACGCACCCCCCAGACACGCACCTCTCATACACCCAGACACGCACCTCTCATACCCCCAGACACGCACCCCCCAGACACGCACCTCTCATACACACAGACACGCACCTCTCATACCCCCAGACACGCACCCCCCAGACACGCACCTCTCATACACCCCCAGACACGCACCTCTCATACCCCCAGACACGCACCTCTCATACCCCCAGACACGCACCCCCCAGACACGCACCTCTCATACACCCCCAGACACGCACCTCTCATACACCCCCAGACACGCACCTCTCATACACCCAGACACGCACCCCCCAGACATGCACCACCTCCCATACACCCCCAGACACGGACCTCTCATACACCCCCAGACACGCACCTCTCATACCCCCCCCAGACACGCACCTCTCATACCCCCCAGACACGCACCTCTCATACACCCCCACACACGCACCTCTCATACACCCCCAGACACGCACCTCTCATACACCCCCAGACACGCACCTCTCATACACCCAGACACGCACCTCTCATACATCCAGACACGCACCTCTCATACACCCAGACACGCACCTCTCATACACCCTCAGACACGCACCTCTCATACACCCCCAGACACGCACCTCTCATACACCCAGACACGCACCTCTCATACACCCAGACACGCACCTCTCATACACCCAGACACGCACCTCTCATACACCCAGACACGCACCTCTCATACACCCAGACACACACCTCTCATACACCCCCACACACGCACCTCTCATACACCCCCAGACACGCACCTCTCATACATCCAGACACGCACCTCTCATACACCCAGACACGCACCTCTCATACACCCCCAGACACGCACCTCTCATACACCCCCAGACACACACCTCTCATACACCCAGACACGCACCTCTCATACACCCAGACACGCACCTCTCATACACCCAGACACGCACCTCTCATACACCCAGACACGCACCTCTCATACACCCAGACACGCACCTCTCATACACCCTCAGACACGCACCTCTCATACACTCCCAGACACGCACCTCTCATACACTCCCAGACACGCACCTCTCATACACCCCCAGAAACGCACCTCTCATACACCCCCAGACACGCACCTCTCATACACCCAGACACGTACCTCTCATACACCCAGACACGCACCTCTCATACACCCCCAGACACGCACCTCTCATACACCCAGACACGCACCTCTCATACACCCCCAGACACGCGCCTCTCATACACCCCCAGACACGCACCTCTCATACACCCAGACACGTACCTCTCATACACCCAGACACGCACCTCTCATACACCCCCAGACACGTACCTCTCATACACCCCCAGACA
Source organism: Ascaphus truei (assembly GCF_040206685.1). NCBI lineage: Eukaryota > Metazoa > Chordata > Amphibia > Anura > Ascaphidae > Ascaphus > Ascaphus truei. Next base: position 22,846,443 of record NC_134495.1, read on the forward strand.
CGCACCTCTCATACACCCAGACACGCACCTCTCATACACCCAGACACGCACCTCTCATACACCCAGACACGCACCTCTCATACACCCAGACACGCACCTCTCATACACCCAGACACGCACCTCTCATACACCCAGACACGCACCTCTCATACACCCAGACACGCACCTCTCATACACCCCCACACACGCACCTCTCATACACCCCCAGACACGCACCTCTCATACATCCAGACACGCACCTCTCATACACCCAGACACGCACCTCTCATACACCCCCAGACACGCACCTCTCATACACCCCCAGACACACACCTCTCATACACCCAGACACGCACCTCTCATACACCCAGACACGCACCTCTCATACACCCAGACACGCACCTCTCATACACCCCCACACACGCACCTCTCATACACCCAGACACGCACCTCTCATACACCCAGACACGCACCTCTCATACACCCTCAGACACGCACCTCTCATACACTCCCAGACACGCACCTCTCATACACTCCCAGACACGCACCTCTCATACACCCCCAGAAACGCACCTCTCATACACCCCCAGACACGCACCTCTCATACACCCAGACACGTACCTCTCATGCACCCAGACACGCACCTCTCATACACCCCCAGACACGCACCTCTCATACACCCAGACACGTACCTCTCATACACCCAGACATGCACCTCTCATACACCCCCAGACACGTACCTCTCATACACCCCCAGACACGCACCTCTCATACACCCAGACACGCACCTCTCATACACCCAGACACGCACCTCTCATACACCCAGACACGCACCTCTCATACACCCAGACACGCACCTCTCATACACCCCCAGACACGCACCTCTCATACACCCAGACACGCACCTCTCATACACCCAGACACGCACCTCTCATACACCCCCAGACACGCACCTCTCATACCCCCCCCAGACACGCACCTCTCATACCCCCCAGACATGCACCACCTCCCATACACCCCCAGACACGCACCTCTCATACACCCCCAGACACGGACCTCTCATACACCCCCAGACACGCACCTCTCATACACCCCCAGACACGCACCTCTCATACCCCCCCCAGACACGCACCTCTCATACCCCCCAGACATGCACCTCTCATACACCCCCACACACGCACCTCTCATACACCCCCAGACACGCACCTCTCATACACCCAGACACGGACCTCTCATACACCCCCAGACACGCACCTCTCATACACCCCCAGACACGCACCTCTCATACACCCCCAGACACGCACCTCTCATACACCCAGACACGCACCTCTCATACATCCAGACACGCACCTCTCATACATCCAGACACGCACCTCTCATACACCCAGACACGCACCTCTCATACACCCTCAGACATGCACCTCTCATACACCCAGACACGCACCTCTCATACACCCAGACACGCACCTCTCATACACCCAGACACGCACCTCTCATACACCCAGACACGCACCTCTCATACACCCAGACACGCACCTCTCATACACCCCCACACACGCACCTCTCATACACCCCCACACACGCACCTCTCATACACCCCCAGACACGCACCTCTCATACATCCAGACACGCACCTCTCATACACCCAGACACGCACCTCTCATACACCCCCAGACACGCACCTCTCATACACCCCCAGACACGCACCTCTCATACACCCAGACACGCACCTCTCATACACCCAGACACGCACCTCTCATACACCCAGACACGCACCTCTCATACACCCAGACACGCACCTCTCATACACCCAGACACGCACCTCTCATACACCCTCAGACACGCACCTCTCATACCCCCAGACACGCACCTCTCATACACTCCCAGACACGCACCTCTCATACACCCCCAGAAACGCACCTCTCATACACCCCCAGACACGCACCTCTCATACACCCAGACACGCACCTCTCATACACCCAGAGACGCACCTCTCATTCACCCAGACACGTACCTCTCATACACCCCCACACGCACCTCTCATACACCCAGACACGCACCTCTCATACCCTCCCAGACACGCACCTCTCATACACCCCCAGACACGCACCTCTCATACACCCCCACACGCACCTCTCATACACCCAGACACGCACCTCTCATACACCCAGACACGCACCTCTCATACACCCAGACACGCACCTCTCATACCCCCAGACACGCACCTCTCATACACCCAGACACGCACCTCTCATACACCCAGACACGTACCTCTCATACACCCCCAGACACGCACCTCTCATACACCCCCAGACACGCACCTCTCATACACCCAGACACGCACCTCTCATACACCCAGACACGCACCTCTCATACACCCAGACACGCACCTCTCATACACCCCCAGACACGCACCTCTCATACACCCAGACACGCACCTCTCATACACCGACACGCACCTCTTATACACCCCCAGACACGCACCTCTCATACACCCAGACACGCACCTCTCATACACCCCCAGACACGCACCTCTCATACCCCCAGACACGCACCTCTCATACACCCCCAGACACGCACCTCTCATACATCCAGACACGCACCTCTCATACACCCAGACACGCACCTCTCATACACCCCCAGACACGCACCTCTCATACACCCAGACACGCACCTCTCATACACCCCCAGACACGCACCTCTCATACACCCAGACACGCACCTCTCATACACCCCCAGACACGCACCTCTCATACACCCCCAGACACGCACCTCTCATACACCCCCAGACACGCACCTCTCATACCCCCAGACACACACCTCTCATACCCCCAGACACGCACCTCTCATACACCCCCAGACACGCACCTCTCATACATCCCCAGACACGGACCTCTCATACACCCCCAGACACGCACCTCTCATACACCCAGACACGCACCTCTCATACACCCCCAGACACGCACCTCTCATACACCCCCAGACACGCACCTCTCATACACCCAGACACGCACCTCTCATACACCCAGACACGCACCTCTCATACACTCAGACACGCACCTCTCATACACCCAGACACGCACCTCTCATACACCCAGACACGCACCTCTCATACACCCAGACACGCACCTCTTATACACCCACACACGCACCTCTCATACACCCCCAGACACGCACCTCTCATACACCCAGACACGCACCTCTCATACACCCCCAGACACGCACCTCTCATACACCCCCAGACACGCACCTCTCATACACCCCCAGACACGCACCTCTCATACACCCAGACACGCACCTCTCATACACCCCCAGACACGCACCTCTCATACACCCAGACACGCACCTCTCATACACCCAGACACGCACCTCTCATACACCCCCAGACACGTATTAGTGTGCAGTGACAGTTTGTGTTTGTGGGGGGAACACTGGAATAACGCAGGGTGCATGATAAGGTGCAGTGACATAGCTGTGTATTTGTTTGGGGCAGGGCGGGGGGTAGGAGGAGGCAGCTTGTTGCCATGGAAACAGGTCGTCTAAAACAGGGCGATGAATATTTATCACCTCTAATGAATATTAATAAGATTGATTGAATAATCAGGGCTTCTCTGCTGTTAATGCAGCTCTGCAGATGGAATAATAATCACGCAGACTCTTCCTGTGTATCTCTTTATCAAGACAATTTCTTAAAGACCCCAACATAACGCAAGAGATGTCAGCCATTTTTAATTGCGCCGGGTGTTGCATATAACATCTGAAAAGTACATTTGTAATATATTCTTAAAATAGCACTGACAGTTAACTCCTTATGCTATTGCCCTATATAACCACTCCCTATAACTCCTCCTATTGTCCCATATATCCCTCCCTATAACTCTTCCCTTTGTCCCATATAACTGCTCCCTATAACTCCTCCTATTGCCCCATATAACCACTCCTATAACTCCTCCTATTGCCACATCTAACCACTCCTATAACTCCTCCTATTGCCCCATATAACCGCTCCCTATACCTACTCCTATTACCCCATATCCCTCCCTATAACGCCTCCCTTTGCTCCATATAACCGCTCCCTATAACTCTCCCTATTGCACCATATAACCGCTCCCTATAACTCCTCCTATTGTCCCATATAACCGCTCCCTATAACTCCTCCTATTGCGCCATATAACCGCTCCCTATAACTCCTCCTATTCCTCCATATAACCGCTCCCTATAACTCCTCCTATTGCCCCATATAACCGCTCCCTATAACTCCTCCTATTGCCCCATATAACCGCTCCCTATAACTCCTATTGCCCCATATAACCGCTCCCTATACCTACTCCTATTGCCCCATTTCCCTCCCTATAACTCTTCCCTTTGCGCTATTTAACCGCTCCCTATTACTCCTCCTATTACCCCATATAACCACTTACACTATAACTCCTCCTATTGCCCCATATAACCGCTCCCTATAACACCTCCTATTGCCCCATATAACCATTCCCTATAACTCCTCCTATTGCCCCATATAACCACTCCCAATAACTCCTCCTATTGCTCCATATAACCGCTCCCTATAACTCCTCCTATTGCCCCATATAACCGCTCCCTATAACTCCTCCTATTGCCCCATATAACCACTCTCCCTATAACTCCTCCTATTGCCCCATATAACCACTCTCCCTATAACTCCTCCTATTGCCCCATATAACCACTCCCTAGAACTCCTATTGCCCCATATATCCTCTTTCAATAACTCCTAATACCCCATGTAACCCCTATCTATAACTCCTTCTATTACTCCATATAACCACTCCGTATAACTCCTCCTTTTGCCCCATATAACTGCTCCCTAACGGCACATTCTAGTATAACTACATTATTGAATAAAGTATAGAGATGTCTCTGTTTACATGCATCTCTGGTGTATATATGTAACATGGCATTGATTTCACATTATGCCAGTGATGTCACAATGTGGCTTAGACAACCTGTGGTTTGCTGAGACAGCATTTCATGCAGACGGCAAAAGGCAAGCAAGGCATCAGAGCAAGGGGACGGGAGCTGTAACAAAGGTGTGATACTGCAGGCTTTCCCTCTCTCTCTCGCCATACATCCTATTTCATCACTCTCGAGGTCTCCTTTAGATGTTTCTCTTGGCTTACTGGAGTTCTCTCATCTTGACTTGTATCTTGGGGGTCTTTTATGTTTACATGGAAGCCTTTATATGCCCCTGAACCCCTCTCGACAAAATATCTCCCACTTGTGTACGGTTGGTATCCTCTGACAAGGCGACTATCTGATATCTGCTTACTCTGTACAGACGGTCTGTTCTCTCTCTCTTCATCTCCCTCTCTCTTGATATTTCAGAGGACACAGGATGCTGGTGTCTGTCTCTTTTTCTCGGTTGTGGTCTCTAACCATCTTTTGCTCATTTGGAGAGAGTAACAGCTTTCTGAATGTCTCTGTAGACATCCTAACAGTCTCTTCCTCCTAGGTGTCAGACTGTCTTTCTAGCCATCTTGTAGACAGTCAGGATGTCTCTTTCCTTCCTTTTAAGGGAAAGCATAGTCTATAGTCTGCCTAACACGATAACTACTTTGCCTCTCTGGGGGCGGTCCTGTAGATGTCGGAAGAGCTAGAGAAAGCGTTCCATAAGTATGCTGTGTATGGCGACAGCAAGGCTTCCGGAAATGAGTTGACCGGAAAAAACTTCAGCAAACTCTGCAAGGAGAGTGGGATCCAGGGATCCGGGGTCACCAGTACAGATGTGGACATCGTCTTCAGCAAAGTCAAGTGAGTCTGCTACATCATCGCAGCACCGCGTGACCTCATCGCTACCCGGGTCACATCATCACGCTGCAACTGAATATGAGCTACGTGTGTAAGATTGTATGTGCCAGTGCCTATTGCTGTATTCCAGAAGATGTGTGACCGCATTACATGGCTGAGTGACATCATCAGACTGTACACGCACTGAAGCAGAGTGTGCATCAATGTAGAATTATTGATTTGTGCATATACCACCAGTGTTCATAAAGGTCGAGTCTGAGTGGTGTCATAATGTACGCTGATGATGTCACAGTGTGCTCAGCAAGCATTGTGCCGTGTGACATCATCACTATTTGCCTGTATAGGTACTGCACTAGAGTTTGTGGTTGTAGGTTTGCATGTGTATTAAAACATCTTTGTGTTCAGTAACATTGACATCATGTATGTACTGTGTTGTTGTGATATTGTGTTGTTAGGAGTAAGGGAGCGCAACCTATGTCATCACCTTCCCTGAGGCTTCAAAGGATCTGTGTGATGTTGTGCAGTGTTACAGGAATAATAGAGCTCGCGCCATCACCTTCCCTGTGTTTCAATAGGTCCGGAAGAAGCTGATATTGTGTAGTGATATTGTGATGTTGTTTTGTGCTGTTACAGGTCTAAGGGAGCCCGTGTTATCACCTTTGCTCAGTTTCACGAGGCTCTGAAGGAACTATCAGTGAAGAGGTTCCATGGGAAGTCACCAGATGAGGCTCTTCAAGCCATGGACAAACTGGTGGAGGGGAAGGAGCCGGGCAACGTGGGGGTCACGGTGAGAAACTCTGCACCCGTCTGTCCCTATGAGCTTCACTCAATGACTCCTAAGTCCCCTTCTTTCTCTGTGTTGTGTCACCTGCCATCCCATATGTCACTTTGAGATGGGAGGATCAGACTTTGTGTCCCTTTGCAAGATTCACTGGGCCATCATCGTATGTCATCTGGCCAATAGTGAAACAGGTGCAATAGGTCTCTTCTATCTAGGTATTCAATTGAATGTAAACGTGTCCCACTGAGCAGATACATATACGAAGCTATGTAATGATGTGACATTGTGTTGTGTCTTACAGAAAGCGGTGGCAGCTGGAGCCGTGGATCGCCTCACAGATACCTCAAAATACACTGGTTCGCACAAGGAGCGTTTTGACGAGAGCGGAAAAGGCAAAGGCATAGCCGGGCGCGAAGAGCTGAGCGATCAATCAGGATACGTTGGGGCCTACAAGGGGGCGGGGACGTTTGACGAGAAAGTCAAGCAGTAACTCCCTAATACTCCGACCCTAAAGGGACGTCCCATTAGAAACCGCCTCACCATTGCTCAAAGACGGCCCTAAATGACAGCAGAAGCCCCCATGTACAGTAACAACAGCCCATAATAACAGCCACCGTAAAACACCAGTCTCTGATAACAACCCGCATCTCGCACCAGCCCATAATAACAGTCCCCATATAACACCGGCCTCTGATAACAGCCGCCTGCAACATCGGCCTGTCAATAATGACCATTAAACCTCTGAAAGCGGATATTGTATATGTGTCTGGACTTGGGATGCTGTGAGTGTGAAGGGTTAATACACTGGTATGTGCTGGCAGCTCGAGGGTCAAGCGATAAGTGGAAGGGTCATAGAGATGATATGTTTATTAAACACAATGTGCCGAGGACAAACCACAGGTGATACACATAGGGGAGGACAAGGGTTGTACCATTGGTTATACAAAATAGGGGGTAATAACCATTACCACTTGTAGCATACAGAGGTGGGTGGATTGTACCACCAATGACATACAAATGGTGGTAGGGTTTGTAGCACCAAAGACAGAGGAAGGTAAGGGTTGTACCATCCCACAACATACATGGGTCCAGATTCACAAAAGGGAGCTTACTAAGCTTTAGCACGTCTTTACTCCTATCCAAATGAATGGGAGCGTAGGCGTGCTAAAGCTTAGCACCCTTTTGTGGATCTTGGCCATAGTTGGGCAGGATTGTGCCGTCTTTTATTATAGAGGGAGGGCGTGTACCTCTTGTAACATATAGAGGGGGTTAGGGACTGTACCACCCTATAACAAAACATGTACTGTACCACTCCATTACATAAAGAGACGCACGGAGTGTACCATCCCAAAACATTAAGAGGGTGACACAGACTGTACCATCCCATAACAAATAGAGGGGTGTGGATTGTATCCTCACCTTAACATAAAGAGTGGGGCAAGGATTGCACCGTCCCATAACAAAGAGGGGACCATTGATTGTACCTCCCCAATAACCTAGAGAGGGGCAGGAATTGCACCGTCCCATAACATAAAGGGGAGCATTGATTGTACCTCCCCCCCATAGCATAAAGCGGGGCAGGGACTGTACCATCCCATAATTAAAAAAAAAAGTGGGCAGGGATTGTACCACCATGTAACATGCACAGGAGAAAGGGGAGCATGGAAATGATTGTCCCACCATGTAATATACTGCAGGAGGAGACAAGCATTGTGGCACATTTAATATAAAAGAGATGACCTCGGAATGTACCATATGTAACTATTAAGGGGAGGATATGGTTGTTCCAATATGTAACATACAGAGGGGGCAGTATAAGGACTGTACCATGGTTAACATGAGAAGGGACTGGCAATGTACCAAGTGCAAATTCAGAAGGAAGTAGGACATGGATTGTGCCAAATGTGCATAAGAGGGGAGATTAGGATAGTGCCATGTTTAACATCCGCAAAAGGCACCTCTTCTGGACGATGCCCTTCGACAATCCCCCCTCCCATGAATCACACAGGTTGGTATCCCCCATCGAGTCAATGCAAATGAACCTTGTTCACTTTTTCCCATGATGCACCAGTCACATATTATAATAAGAACATGTCCCATAATCCTCCTCGCTAAAATATGACTTCCAATCAAAATATGGCAATTTATCATGATTGTCCTCCGTATGGGCCCCCTTTTCGTCCAGTTTGCTGTCGTAACATTTCCTCTTTTACTCCAGTTATGCAGATGAGACATTTCTCAGGGGGTGTCTGCAGTCGCATGGCACATTACTCTTGGTACTCCAGTTATGACATCATTTCGTTTCCTTATATATATTCCTGGGTATCAAAATATCAGACCAGCACATGTACAGCTGCTAGCATGAGTTAAATATATTCCTATATACGATATATTGTATTCCTGGATATGTATGGCTTCTAATAAAGGGTAGTTACCAATAGGGTATTTACCCTAGTATTGATATCACTATCAGTGTATTTGTATTGCCGAAGATGTTTAGAGCGGGATGGTAATATAGTTGGGTAAATACATTTGCTGGGTTATAAAACTGCCACTCCTGGGTATATTTAGCTTATTGCTGATTATACTGTCAGTTTTGCTATTATTCTAAGGTTATTACACTTGCATTTATAACTATCATAGTGGGTGGGTAAAGATACAAATACCTAGGTATGTTTTCTCCAGACTTTGGCTGTATATCTCTGGTATCAATGGACAGTTAAATACATTCATACTTGGAAATTAATTCTGATGTTTCTGGTTGATAATTGGGCATTAATACTGTTTGTCTGGTTGTTCTCACCATCTGTCCCATCACCGAGTTGATCTCACAGAGGATCCCATGGTTATGAAGGATATCACTTTCCTTGTCATATTGCAATGACTTGTGTGTGGTGGCTTATGTCACCTCCACATAGCTCTGTGACTGGGTTTGAACTTTCCATTGTCTCATCAATTGAAGAAAAGGGTTCCTTCCACTCTAAAAGAAGATAAGGTTCCTCCACCATGTTGAATGCCAGATTTGGTGTCTCACTGGTTTCTTTGGATGCCAGTTTCACCTCTGCCATCAACACTCTATAATGTCGTACGGGTTGAGATGTTACGATTGGTTGAGTGTCAAGTCTTGCTCATTTCTTTGTTGGGTAGAGACATGTACGTACCATGTCCTCTCTGCTAAGCTGTTCCAGTTCTGATCTTGCAGTTTGTGGCTCTCTCATGTTATCGGCTGGTCTGGCGGTGCCAATATCTCTCATTGTCCAGTTTTGTTGTGTTATCTGCAGATCTGTCACCCTATTGGCTGGCTCAGTGCTTTCATTTTCTCTAATTGGTTCTGCTTTGATTGTCTGCCATGTTATTTGTTGGATTTGTGGTTCCACTGTCTACTTGTGGTGAAGTCACTGTCTTTTCTTTGTCCAGTTTGGAGTGGTTGGAAGAGTTGTCACCTTATTGCCTGTCTTTGTATTCTGTTTTATTTGGTTCATTATGTTTGTCATTTGCTATTCATTGGTTGTTTGGTAGCACCATCATCGTCTGAGGTCATTGAGATTTCTCCAGCATGTTTGGATTCAAGGATTCAAGACTTGTTTAATTATTTTTCATTTCAGCGGTTCCGTCACCTCGGGGTAGAGATTTCTTTCAGGGCTTGGGAATCCTTTCATGTACAGAATCCTTACACTGAGGTGGAAGGGAAGACCCCTTCTATGGTTAAACCCTGTAAGGAAAGGACATTTTGTGAGTAAGGAATGAGGTACTCGAATGAGGCGCGTCTGGGAAAATATAACATGAGTGGTGAAAGAGGAGAAAAATGATGTGCTCTCTCACCTTTGGCTTCTCTCCCTCCACAATGGGCGAGATTGATTTGAGGCACACTGGTCCACCTAGAAATACCAGAGATACATCACGCCAAGCAAGAGACAGCCCAAGACAGAAAGATAGAGACAGAGCAAAGCAGTAAAAGAACCTGCTAGCTAGAACGTGATAGAAGAGAAATAAGGTGGAAGACAGAGAGCATAATCAAGACACAACCAATAAAAGCAAGAGTTTGGGCATGAAAGACATGGACACGGCACCAGGGCTATATCTTTTCTTGCCTGTGATGGTTTCATCTCCCTCCTCACTGATTCTGTCCGGAAGAGACACTCCACCAGGAGAGCGCAGCCTCCGGGGGCTTGGCCCCGACGTGAGTGCAAGGCTGAGAGAAAACGGCGGCGAATGAGGTGGTGGGGAATGAGTGTTGTGCTCGTAGGAAGAGAGAACCACGGATGGTCGGGAACGAGAACCTACAGTAGAAGGAGCAGGTTTTCACTTTACTGATCCTTTACACTTTGCCTCTCTCTGCTATATGTACTACGATCCCATTCTCACCTCTTGCGGTCAGCAGAGCACTGACTGTCCTCTCACTTATAGCGCTGAATCCCGCTTTAATGTCAAGGAAAGAGCGGTGACTGGACCCCAGCGAGGCCGTATCCTGAGCCCTATGCTCTGTGCGTGAGAGAGCAATGGACACAGACACACAGAGTTAGGACCAAAAGATGCATAACAGACATGCAGATGCTGATCCATATCTTGCGATGACTTGAGCTAAAAAACGCATCTTTATCCAGCGAGATGTGACAAAAGGGGTTATATTTATTCATAAAGCAATCTCACTGATGTAAGTGGGATACAACTGATAATACATTGACATAAAGGGGTATATAATATAAAAGGGGATAAATAGGAGAGAGGTAATCAGAGAGAGAAGAGAATGATAATGAGATGTAGATACAAGGAGATAGAGTGGACAGTCAGAATTGTTTTAGCCAGCACCTGAATGGGAGTTTCCAAGGCCGCTAGGAGTAAAAGCTTCTGACTTAGACCTCTGCATGAGTTAGTAATTAGGATTTACAATCTCTGTCATATTTACTTCTACCAGTCGGGACGCAAATTCCTGACCCGTGTGGGAGTGCATATGCTGTAATGATCTCGGCTAAGACAGATAGGAAAGAGGCAGCCAGTGCTCACCCTTGCTCAGCCCTCCCTGGTCCCACAGCAGTTTGGTGATCTCATTAGTCCAGCTCTCCTTGACTCTGGCGCTCTCCGCTTGTAAGACGAATGTCTCTCGGGACTTTGGCCGGCGGAACCAGATCTCAAAACGCAGGTCTCCTCCTTCAGCAACACTCTCTGTGAGACCCATGTCTGCTGTCTAAGAGAGAGACACCGTTTTCTCTGTGTTGATACATACACTACATACATTTAGGGTTGCCAGGTGGCTTCTCCGAAAATACTGGACTCAATGGTGAAAGGTACGTTAGGTCACTATGTCCAGGGAGGTAATACCGGACACATACATGTCCAGTATTACAGTACCTCTCATTTTTTACTGGACAGAGTATCCAAATACAGGACAGTCCAGTTCAATACCGAACACCTGGCAACCCTACATACATTACACCTGTGAAAATGTATCATCTTTTCTGTGGCAGCAAAGAAGCTGCTGTAATTTTAGTGCTTTGAAGGGCAACCGGACACTCTTCCGGTATCTTGCGTTCCTCTTTGCTAGATCACTCATTGCTTGAATCAGCCATGAGATTGCTTGTCTTAGTTAGACATATGGTGGCACAAGGCCAGACGACCTGATCGTCTTACCTTGAAGGCCTGTTTATACCCGTAGGTCTCTAGACCCCCCTCCGCCATCTTGAGCTTGCTGAAAAGCAGAAGTTTCTGGAAGAGGAAGACATGTCGCAGAGATTTCTTCCTCCCCGAGAAGACAGTGAACACGTCTTTGAGCAGAAGGCGGCCATGTTCTCTCTCATCCACCTGTGGAAGGGCAAGAGAGGTCACTGACCGAAGCATAGCAACAACCAATGGGAAACCAGCCATCATAATTAGGAAATCATGTGATTGGATGGCTGTAGAGCTGTCCAGAGAACGATAGCATCTGATATTTCTTGGTCATTATGGAAGACTGTCCGTCTGGCAGACTTGGTCAGTCTGGGAGACTTGGTCAGTCTGGATCTTGGGGACTCACCTACTCCCAAGGCCCATGGAAGATTTAAAAAAAGCAACTATATTCGGTTCTTCCCGTACCCTTTAAGGTTTTGGGAAATCCAGACTTTGATGTAATAACAAAAGAGGAACCAGTGGTTGAGCATGATAATAAAGAAGAACGTGAGGAGGTTCATCGGTAATCCTTCCAGAATTGTATCCAGTTTTATTATAGAGTCTCTTTCAGTGTAAGAATTGTAATCTTCGATCTCGGTACTTCCCGTATCTGTTGTGTTTATTTTGGAGGTAAACTCTATATATCAGTTGCATCAACCATAACCCTTTGGACTTATGTTCATCCTTTTTCAGTCACTTTATTAATCCAATAATCCATTTTTTTAGATTGACTTGTTTATTATATATATATATATATATATATATATATATATATATATATATATATATATTGAGAACAGAAATTTATGGACAGCGCCTGTGATTGCATACACCTAAATTGCTGCAACTCTGAAACTGATAGTCAAAATGCCACACCCCGCACAGATGCCTATAAACAAACCATATATAATTATATTAAATGGTATGAACTAGGATGATGGAGGTATATATATATAAAAAAAATCATGAAGTGTTTTTAGTAGTTATTGAACAAATTGTTGTTTTCATGTATTTGAGCAGGTATCCTCCCTAGCTAGCCCATCATTTTCGGACTCTGGAGCTGAACTGCATTATTTTTAGCTCTGGTGATCCCCGTGTTCCTGAGACACTTTCCTGTAAAGGTAACAGTATTACTTTGTGGGTTTTAAATCGCTCGCCTCGTGCGGCCCAATAGGAAGTCCCCGTTTAGTTTCAGGAGGGTACCTTCCCCATGTAAGTATATTGGGGTCCCACGGGAGCACTGGCGCTTAAAATAGTGCTGTTCAGCTCCACATCTCCAGATTCCCATTCCGTAAAGAATCAAAAATGGAGTAAAAAAAAAACAAATGAGCGCCCGGGATTGCTTCTTTATTTAGTATTTTTTTTACTTATCCTAATGTAAAGAATAAAGGGAATACATTTTAACTACATGCGGGGGGTTAACAGACCAGCGCTCCTCACCTCAAACCCTCGAATGGCTTCGGCAGCCAGCAAGTTCTTCCCATGATGCACCAGGGAACCCACCAGCTCGCGGGCAGCGTGCAGAGACAGGCGCTCCTGCTCGGTCTCCTGGTCGCACTCTTGAATCATGTCTCCCAGGAAGCGCTGGTACTGATCCAGTTGCTCCAGGGGCCTCTGCAGGATCCCCCATGACTCTTCCTCCTCCTTCTGGTCCCTGCCTCTTCCCTGTCGGAGAAAGACGGTCAGGGAAACTCAAGTGCACATCCCACCGCACCCACCAGCTGTGGATGTGTATCTTTATTTATATAGCGCCATTCTTGTACATAACGCTTCACAGCAGTAATACACGTGACAATCATATAAATACCAAATAATACATAATGGGAAGAAGTGATTTCAGACACAAAAGTGACATTTAGAAAAAGGAGTCCCTGCTCAAGAGCTCGCAAGCTATATGGAGAGTTTAACCCAGGTGTGATTTTGTGGGGGGACATAGCTCAAACCTTGACGTTCGTTCCGAATTTCTCGTAGAACCACAGAATGAGCATTCAAATACGAGGAAAATTGAAGCCAACACCCAAGAAAGGCTCATCCTCCGATTCATCATTTTTGCAGTTTTCATTATTTTTTTTTCAAAGTTCAAGCAAAAAACATCACATTTTTTTAGAACCAAAATATGAGTCACGATGAAATGATTACGATTGGGCAGGGTACTGACTGGGAGAGAGGGAGAAACGAGTCTTCCATCGCTTAGCTAGAGTGGAATAATTTATAGCGTAACGGTTTAGCCAGTAGCGGATTAACCTATAGGTTCGGGGGGGGGGGGGGGCCGGAAAAAATGTAGCAGCGTCATGGCGGCATGTGACGTCACGTTGTCAGGGCAGTGTGTCATCATGTGACATTGCGGCGTCATTTGATGGCAGGTCTCCATGACAACGCGACGCTGAAGGAGAGGGGGGTCCACTCCGGAGAAGGTAAGACCCCCTTCTCAACACACACGCAGACACAAAAATTGCCACCTCGCGATAATTGCCGCTCTAGGCTGTAACCTAGTCAGCCTTGCGGGTAATCAATCACCTTTGTCCCTATATCAACCACTGGTTTAACTCATTCAGAGGCAATGGGGTCGTTTGCCTAAATAAAAGTGAATTGAGGCTTCTGCAATTTCTCTTCTGCACAGCAGAGGGAGCCGCACGGCAGCTGGTACATGTAACAGAACTTGCATATCTGCACACTGCACTGGAAGGATTTGTAATAGAAAGAAAAACAGAAACATCTAGAAAGTAAAAAAAAAAAAAAAGGAAGGAAAGAGGTAGAGATTAACAAAAGAGTGAAAGATAGCAAGAGAGTAAAAAAAAAAAAGAAGAAAGAAAGCAGCGAAAGATATATATTTAACCCTGCCTGTGCTCAAAGCTGTGACCATGCAGCAGGCTTAAGCCTATAGGGAACCATGTGTATGGTTTTGAAGCGAAAGGTGACACTGTGTGCTCATTTGCATGTGCTGGGTGATAATGGTGAAAGGCGGGGTTGCTGATCTGTCTTAAGACGTGCAAATGAGCACACAGTAATATTTCCATTTGATATATATATACAGTGGTTGACAAATCACCAAAAAATCTACTCGCCACACAAAACAATCTACTCGCCACCTAGTACCAAACGTGTGCTGCTTGGGCCAATATTTACTCGCCCGGGGGTTAAATCCACTCGCCCGGGGCGAGCAAATGTATAGGTTTGTCGAACACTGTATATATATATATATATATATATATATATATATAAATAAATATATAATGGAAATAGCCGTGTTAGTCCAGTTGCGATAGTGCAAAATAAATGAGTTCTTCAGTATTAGGTGATACCTTTTTTTATTTGGACTAACAATTTATGTCATAGGACAAGCTTTCGAAAGTTCTCCTCTCTGCCTCAGGTCACAATACTGATATACAAAGGAATCTATGGCTATATCTATATATCTCCAATAAAGAATATCACTTGTGTGAGCACATTCACATGTCTTGGACAGGTCTGCAACCCTGCCTTTCAACCACTATCACCTAGCATACAGTGCTTCCACTGCAGCAAGGGATTCTGGGAAATGACATGCAAATGAGCACACAATGTGTCACCTTTTGCCTGGAATATCCATTCACATGGAGCCCATTTAAGCTAATGTATCGCCGTTCACACAGATTTTAAGCTGTCTCGTTCCTACTGCGTTGCTGCGGCTGCACCACTGCTGTGAGGAACACCCCTGCCTATATAGATATAAATGTATATCTACTGTGTGTATATATGTGTGTGTGTACAGTATATATATATATATATATGCATATATATACATATATATACATATACATGTAGAGGTATCAGTACCGTGTTAGCCGAGCTTCAATAATCAAAAAATAAATAGATGATACCGTTCTGTGGCTAACTAAATGCTTTTATTTGTGCGAGCTTTCGAGATACACTGATCTCTTCTTCCGGCGATGTTACAATGAATGAAACAAGCAAAGGGTATACTTAAAAACAGTGTCTCTTGGAATGACACAGATAACATTCCAAGAGACACTGTTTTTAAGTATAGCCTTTGCTTGCTTCATTCATTGTAACATCGCCGGAAGAAGAGATTAGTGTATCTCGAAAGCTCGCACAAATAAAAGCATTTAGTTAGCCACAGAACGGTATCATCTATTTATTTTTTGATTATATATATATATATACAGTGGTCGACAAATCACCAAAAAATCTACTCGCCGAACAAAAAAATCTACTCGCCACCTAGTAGCAAACGTGTGCTGCTTGGGCCAATAGGAGCTCGCCACGATGTTAAATCCACTCGCCCAGGGCGTGCAAATGTATAGGTTTTTCGAATATATATATATATATATATATATATATATATATATATATATATATATATATATATGAATGAGAGAGAGAGAGAGAAAAGATATAAAGTAAAAAAGGAAGGAAAAAGAGAAATATACATGGAGAAAGATTAAGAAAGTGTAACATTGTATCATGCTCCAGGTATTGAAATAATGTTCAATATGATCAAATATTCAAATGAAAACAACTTTTTAAGCTTGTTACACTTTTCTTAAGCACAGGAAATTCATTATTAAGGGGATCCCGTGGAGTGACCGTAGTACAGAGAGCTCAAGAGTATTCGGGAGACAGCGAAAGAGAGATACTGTGACGGAATCCCACTTCACCCACCATTCACATCTCACCTTTAAGCTTCCACTGGGCGCTGGAAGGAACAGCTCCACCTTCAGCCTGTTTTTCACGTAGAGAGAATATAATCTCCACTGATCGGCCTAAAAAAGGAGAGAAGGCACGTTTGTCGCAGGCGAAGAAGAGATGCAAAAACATTACAGTTCTTGATAGATAAAATTATAGTACAGAGCTTTCCAAACCTCATAGGTCTCTTCTTCACAGTGCACTATCATTTCATCTATTAAGAACTGTAATATTGGTACACTGAAAGGTATCACACCCTACATTGAATCTACATTGCTAAATAGTACAGTGTTAGTTTTCTCATTGGTTTATAAAGGACTAACATGTTCCACAACACGGCATAATGAGGAGGAAAGAGAAAAACAAACAGATCAACAGCAATAGACGCATTATAACAAAATAACTATTATCCTGTTATAGAGAGACAGGCAGAGACGTGTGGTCAGAAAGAGAGAGCGCAGCAGTGAGACTAACATAGAAAGAGAGGGAGACAGTGGGTGCAAAGAGATGGCTGCTCACGTGTTGCAGGAAGGAGTAGGAGACGGTTAGCGGGTGGGACACGCAGCTCTGGAGGTCTCGCAGGAAGTGAGTGTGGAAGGTCAGGAGCTGCTCCAGGCTTCCCCTAAGTGCCAGGCTGGCCGGACATGACCCCCGAACCTCCAGGGACCGGCGTAGAGACTGCACGTAGCTCCGCTCGGAGCACAGCAGGTCTAACAGCAAGCGCTGCGGGGACCTGTGACAGTGACAGCACATGACACAAGGGTACAACATGGCAACAGAAAATCACAAACATCAACACAACACAACTCTGCAACCGGAAGGGCACATTTACTCACTAGTCCCTTCTGTCACTATGTCACACTGAGGTACACACTTGTGTCACTACCTCATCTTGTGGTGGGAGAGGCTGGATGGACCACAGGTCCTTTGTGTGTCCCTGCATCGCTCTGTGAGGAGGTGGACAGACTCAATGGGTTACACATCCGTTGTGTCTGTGTCCCTGTGTGACCCTACAGTGACCCTATAGGCTTGGTTGTCCCTTCTGTGTCACCGAGCGGTGTACCGCCTCAATAGCCAACAAGTCCCTTGTGCGTTTGTCAATGTGTCACCCTGCGATGGGAGGGACACTTACCTCCTCCCATCCGGCCTGGGGATCCCACCCCAGGGTGCATCTGGTCCCCTCCCGTCGCCTCTGCTCAGCACGTGACCTCGGGGGGGGCTACAGGTCCGATCAGCCAGCTCCCGACTGCTGACCTCCAGACCCCGGATCCGAACCCCGGCCTCTGACTTCGGACCTTCAGACTCCGTCACCTGAACCCACTCGTCCTCCGCTGATTGTGTCTGCAGGAAGGGGAGGAGGCAGAGATAGGGGGTGGGGGGGGGGGGGGAGGAGAGCCATTATATGCCGTCTTCTATCCCAGAATCCCCTGCGGGGAGTCTCATACTCTGTTTATTGGCTTCTCCCTCCTAGGTGATGGCAGTGAGTAACATCATCAGACTGAAACTAAAGCTTAGTCTGGTCCTGTCTGCCATGTTGTTCTATCCCAGGCAGCCGGGATTAGTGGGGAGATTGCTCCATATTGCAACGGCACAGAAAGATAAGTAGGAGTCACTGCAGACAGTATAAAAAGATTTATTAAAGAACCTTCAACCCTTACAGTGCCAATGAGACCCGGAAGTTACTATCCCCCCCCCCCCCCATAGCAGTGAAGGGGTTAAGTGGCATATAGGATCGTCAATATTTTGGGGCCAGAATGGGATTTTGTGTGTGCTCACCTCGCCTTGTGCCTCTCCCCAGGGCCCCCCACCCAGCTCCTGGTGCTTCAGTGCGTCCTGCAGGCTCACAGCATCCTGAAACAAGATAACAGAGTGACGTAGGGACACAGGGAGGTGACACGGGCACAGGGAGGTGACAGGGGCACAGGGAGGTGACAGGGGCACAGGGAGGTGATAGGGACACAGGGAGATGACGGGCACAGGGAGGTGACGGGCACAGGGAGGTGATAGGAACACAGGGAGGTGATGGGCACAGGGAGGTGACAGGGACACAGGGAGGTGATGCAGGGGCACAGGTAGGCGACACGGGCACAGGGCGGTGACACAGGGGCACAGAGAGGTGATGCAGGAGCACAAGGAGGTGACGCATGGGCACAGGGAGGTGACGCAGGGGCACATGTAGGTGACACGGGCACAGGGAGGTGACAGGCACAGTGAGATGACACATGCACCGGGAGGTGACGGGCACAGGGATGTGACACAGGGGCACAATGCGGTGACACAGAAACACAAAGGTGACGCATGGGCACAGGGAGGTGACAAAGGAACAGGGCGGTGGCACAGGGAAGTGATGGGCACAGGGAGGTGACACAGGTACAGAGAGGTGACAAGGATGCAGGGAGGTGACAGGGGCACAGGGCGGTGACACAGAGGCACAGGGAGGTGACACAGGGGCACAGGGAGGTG
Source organism: Ascaphus truei (assembly GCF_040206685.1). Classification (NCBI taxonomy): domain Eukaryota; kingdom Metazoa; phylum Chordata; class Amphibia; order Anura; family Ascaphidae; genus Ascaphus; species Ascaphus truei. The sequence goes on from NC_134495.1 coordinate 22,865,776, forward strand.
ACACAGGCACAGGGAGGTGGCACAGGGAGGTGACAGAGGCACACGGACGTGACACAGAGGCACAGGGAGGTGACACAGGGGCACAGGGAGGTGACACAGGGGCACAGGGAGGTGACACACAAGCGCAGGGAGGTGACACAGAGGCACACGGACGTGACACAGAAGCGCAGGGAGGTGACACACAAGCGCAGGGAGGTGACACACAAGCGCAGGGAGGTGACACAAGTGCAGGTACGTGACACAGGCACAGGTAGGTGACACAGAGGCACAGGGAGGTGACACAGAAGCGCAGGGACGTGACACAGATGCGTAGGGACGTGAAACGGGCACAGGGAGGTGACATAGGGGAACAGGGAGGTGACAGAAGCGCTGGGAGGTGACACAGATGCGTAGGGATGTGACAGGGGCACAGGGAGGTGACACAGAGGCACAGGGAGGTGACACATGGGCACAGGGAGGTGACACAGAGGCACAGGGTGTCACAGAGAAATGTCACCTGCAGAGTGTGTGGCAGAGATGTGCGTACTGTATGTTGTTTGTGCATTGTGTGTGTACACTGTATACACTTTTGTTTGTACACACTGCTTATGTGCTGCACACACAATGTGTGTGTGTTTTACACTGTGTGTGTGTTGTACACAGCGTGTCTGTGTGTTGTACACAGTTTCTGTGTGTTGCGCCAATGTGTCTCTGTTTTGTACACAGTGTCTGTGTTGAACACAGTGGGCGTCTGTGTGTTGTACACAGTGTGCATCTGTGTGTTGAACACAGTGTGTGCCTGTGTGTTGTACACGTGTGTCTGTGTATTGAACACAACGTGTGTCTGTGTGTTGTACACAACATGTGTCTGTGTGTTGTACACAGTGTACGTCTGTGTGTTGTACACAACGTGTGTCTGTGTTTTGTCCCTTTCTCATGCTGCTCCTTGCTGAGCTATATATCAGGGTAAGGGCTGGCACTCTCTCACCTCTAGGGTCTGATCCTGACGCTCTCGTGGTGACAGTCTCGCCTCCAGCTCTTGCAGTCTCTGATTAGACAGCTGTACGAGACGATGTAGGGCCTCATCCACCCTCTCGTACAAGTCAAACGTCACCGGGTCATACAGCCTGCGAAGAGCGAGACAGTCAAGAGGGAGAGCTGTCTCTTTATCTCCCTGACTGTCTCTTTCAGAAGTCTTTCTACCTGGCTGTCTCTTTCATGCCCTGCGACTCATATCTTTTTATTCTTTATGACTGCCCAGGGGTCTCCATCTCGTTTTGCAAACCCACATTTGCTCTTTCACACTCTGTTGTTTGACTGTCTCCCCTTGTCATTATAGGTGTCTGTCTCTGTAAGCTGTCTCTTTTTCTCCACTGTGAGTCTCTATGTCTGTGGGTGTCTCATTGGTGTCTGGCGTTACCTGAGGTAGAAGGACTTCTGCAGTTTTGCTACGAGAGTGCCGCCGTCTCTTTGCAGTCGCTGCAGTCTCTCATCGCTAAGCGCTCTCTTCATGGCGTCTCGGTGATGCGCAATTAACCCCTGGGTGTCCTGATAAACCGCAAGCAGTCACAAGAGGGGGGCTAAAGGAGCACTCTAAGAGACAGCTGTGGCAAGAGAGCATCTGAGAGACTGTTGGGGTAAGAGAGCTTTTTGAGAGGCTGCTGACAAAAGAGAGTTCTCTAAGAGATCGCTGGGATCAAGAGACAGAGATCAGCAATAAAAGTAGTGAGAGCACACATGTTAAATAGACAGCTCAGACAGTGAGAGACAGTGAGAAAAGCCGCGTTAGAACAGAGATTTTACCTGACTGCTGTCAGCATCCAGATCTTGCGTGACCTCTTCCAGAGAGTGCAGGACATCAGAACACAGAGAGAAGAGACTGCCCAGAGACTGGAGAGAGAGACAGGGGGGAAAGTGAGAGAAAGGCGCAGGAGAGAGGGGGGGGGGGGGAGAGAGAGAGAGAGGAATGAGAGAGAATGAAAGAAAGAGAGAGAAGGAAGAAGAAATTATTATTAGTTTTGTTTATTGTGTATTTCATTTTTTGTGTGGAGTTGTGTAGCGGTGTCTTAAACATGTTGTGCAGATTTACATTGGTGTAGTTGTATGGTTGTGTACTTTTGTAGCATCAAATCTAAATCTTGACACACTCGTGTTAATATATCAGTGTAGTTGTGTGTCTCACCCGCTGGCCCCTCACACACTCCTTGTGTAGTTGTGTAATTGCGTCTTACCCGCTGGCCCCCGACACACTATTGTAGTTTGTGACTCACCCGCTGGCCCCTTACACACTCGTGTTGTTGTGCGTCTCACCCGCTGGCCCCTCACACACTCGTGTAGTTGTGTGTCTCATCCGTTGGCCCCTCACACACTCGTGTAGTTGTGCGTCTCACCCGCTGGCCCCTCACACACTCGTGTAGTTGTGTGTCTCACCCGCTGGCCCCTCACACACTCGGGTAGTTGTGTTTCTCACCCGCTGGCCCCTTAAATACTAAAGTAGTTGTGTGGTTGTGTGTCTCACCCGCTGGCATCGAACACACTTGTGTAGTTATGTAGTTGTGTGCCTCACCTGCTGGCCCCTCACACACACGTGTAGTTGTGTAGTTGTGTGTCTCACCCACTGGCCCCTCACACACTCGTGTAGTTGTGCGTCTCACCCGCTGGCTTCTCACACACTCGTGTAGTTGTGTGTCTCACTCGCTGGCCCCTCACACACTCGTGTAGTTGTGTGTCTCACCTGCTGGCCCCTCACACACTCGTGTAGTTGTGTAGTTGTGTGTCTCACCCGCTGGCCCCTCACACACTTGTGTAGTTGTGTAGTTGTGTGTCTCACCCGCTGGCCCCTCACACACTCGTGTAGTTGTGTGTCTCACCTGCTGACCCCTCACACACTCGTGTAGTTGTGTGTCTAACCCGCTGACCCTTCACACAGTTGTGTAATTGTGTGTCTCACCCGCTGGCCCCTCACACACCCGTGTAGTTGTGTGTCTCACCCGCTGACCCCTCACACACTCGTGTAGTTTTTGTCTCACCCACTGGCCCCTCACACACTCGTGTAGGTGTGTGTCTCACCCGTTGGCCCCTCACACACTCGTGTAGGTGTGTGTCTCACCCGTTGGCCCCTCACACACTCGTTGTGTACGTAGGGTCTCTCTCCCCCCAGACTTTCCGGCAGCTCCTCGAACTCAAAATAGTTTGACAACTCTGAGGGTAACACAACCGACACCTGCAGGAAATACACAGGAGAGAAGAATTAACACACAGACGCACACATCACAGACAGTTTATGCATATCACAGACATTGCATGTATATCACAGTGTATGTATATCACAGACAGTATATGTATATCACAGTGTATATATATCACAGACAGTGCATGTATATCGCAGACAGTGTATGTATATCGCAGACAGTGTATGTATATCGCAGACAGTGTATGTATATCGCAGACAGTGTATGTATATCGCAGACAGTGTATGTATATCGCAGACAGTGTATGTATATCGCAGACAGTGTTTGTATATCACAGACAGTGTATGTATATCACAGACAGTGTATGTATATCAGACAGTGTATGTATATCACAGACAGTGTATGTATCACAGACAGTGTATGTATATCACAGTGTATGTATATCACAGACAGTGTATGTATATCACAGACAGTGTATGTATATCACATACAGTGTATGTATATCACAGACAGTGTATGTATATCACAGTGTATGTATATCACAGTGTATGTATATCACAGACAGTGTATATCACAGACAGTGTATATATATATCACAGACAGTGTATATATATCACATAAAGTGTATATATATCACAGGCAGTGTATGTATATCACAGACAGTGTATGTATATCACAGACAGTGTATGTATATCACAGACAGTGTATGTATATCGCAGACAGTGTATGTATATCGCAGACAGTGTATGTATATCGCAGACAGTGTATGTATATCGCAGACAGTGTATGTATATCGCAGACAGTGTATGTATATCGCAGACAGTGTATGTATATCGCAGACAGTGTATGTATATCGCAGACAGTGTTTGTATATCACAGACAGTGTATGTATATCACAGACAGTGTATGTATATCAGACAGTGTATGTATATCACAGACAGTGTATGTATCACAGACAGTGTATGTATATCACAGTGTATGTATATCACAGACAGTGTATGTATATCACAGACAGTGTATGTATATCACATACAGTGTATGTATATCACAGACAGTGTATGTATATCACAGTGTATGTATATCACAGTGTATGTATATCACAGACAGTGTATATCACAGACAGTGTATATATATATCACAGACAGTGTATATATATCACATAAAGTGTATATATATCACAGGCAGTGTATGTATATCACAGACAGTGTATGTATATCACAGACAGTGTATGTATATCACAGACAGTGTATGTATATCACAGACAGTGTATGTATCTCACAGTGTATGTATATCACAGACAGTATATGTATATCACAGTGTATATATATCACAGACAGTGCATGTATATCGCAGACAGTGTATGTATATCGCAGACAGTGTATGTATATCGCAGACAGTGTATGTATATCGCAGACAGTGTATGTATATCGCAGACAGTGTATGTATATCGCAGACAGTGTATGTATATCGCAGACAGTGTTTGTATATCACAGACAGTGTATGTATATCACAGACAGTGTATGTATATCAGACAGTGTATGTATATCACAGACAGTGTATGTATCACAGACAGTGTATGTATATCACAGTGTATGTATATCACAGACAGTGTATGTATATCACAGACAGTGTATGTATATCACATACAGTGTATGTATATCACAGACAGTGTATGTATATCACAGTGTATGTATATCACAGTGTATGTATATCACAGACAGTGTATATCACAGACAGTGTATATATATATCACAGACAGTGTATATATATCACATAAAGTGTATATATATCACAGGCAGTGTATGTATATCACAGACAGTGTATGTATATCACAGACAGTGTATGTATATCACAGACAGTGTATGTATATCACAGACAGTGTATGTATCTCACAGTGTATGTATATCACAGACAGTGTATGTATATCACAGACTGTATGTATATCACTGAGAGTGTATGTATATCACAGACAGTGTATGTATATCACAGACAGTGTATGTATATCACAGACAGTGTATGTATATCACAGACTGTATGTATATCACTGAGAGTGTATGTATATCACAGACAGTGTATGTATATCACAGACAGTGTATGTATATCACAGACAGTGTATGTATATCACAGACAGTGTATGTATATCACAGACAGTGTATGTATATCACAGATAGTGTATGTATATCACAGACAGTGTATGTATATCACAGTGTATGTATATCACAGACTGTATGTATATCATAGAGAGTGTATGTATAATCACAGACAGTGTATGTATATCACAGACAGTGTATGTATATCACAGACAGTGTATGTATATCACAGACAGTGTATGTATATCACAGACAGTGTATGTATATCACAGACAGTGTATGTATATCACAGACAGTGTATGTATATCACAGACAGTGTATGTATATCACAGACAGTGTATGTATATCACAGATTGTATGTATATCACAGACAGTGTATGTATATCACAGACAGTGTATGTATATCACAGACAGTGTATGTATATCACAGACAGTGTATGTATATCACAGACAGTGTATGTATATCACAGTGTATGTATATCACAGTGTATGTATATCACAGACAGTGTATATCACAGACAGTGTATATATATCACATAAAGTGTATATATATCACAGGCAGTGTATGTATATCACAGACAGTGTATGTATCTCACAGTGTATGTATATCACAGACAGTGTATGTATATCACAGACTGTATGTATATCACTGAGAGTGTATGTATATCACAGACAGTGTATATATATCACAGGCAGTGTATGTATATCACAGACAGTGTATGTATCTCACAGTGTATGTATATCACAGACAGTGTATGTATATCACAGACTGTATGTATATCACTGAGAGTGTATGTATATCACAGACAGTGTATGTATATCACAGACAGTGTATGTATATCACAGACAGTGTATGTATATCACAGTGTATGTATATCACAGACAGTGTATATCACAGACAGTGTATATATATCACATAAAGTGTATATATATCACAGGCAGTGTATGTATATCACAGACAGTGTATGTATATCACAGACAGTGTATGTATATCACAGACAGTGTATGTATATCACAGACAGTGTATGTATCTCACAGTGTATGTATATCACAGACAGTGTATGTATATCACAGACTGTATGTATATCACTGAGAGTGTATGTATATCACAGACAGTGTATGTATATCACAGACAGTGTATGTATATCACAGACAGTGTATGTATATCACAGACAGTGTATGTATATCACAGACAGTGTATGTATATCACAGACAGTGTATGTATATCACAGTGTATGTATATCACAGACAGTGTATATCAAAGACAGTGTATATCACAGACAGTGTATATATATATATCACAGACAGTGTATATATATCACATACAGTGTATATATATATCACAGACAGTGTATGTATATCACAGACAGTGTATGTATATCACAGACAGTGTATGTATATCACAGACAGTGTATGTATATCACAGATTGTATGTATATCACAGAGAGTGTATGTATATCACAGACAGTGTATGTATATCACAGACAGTGTATGTATATCACAGACAGTGTATGTATATCACAGACAGTGTATGTATATCACAGACAGTGTATGTATATCACAGACAGTGTATGTATATCACAGACAGTGTATGTATATCACAGACAGTGTATGTATATCACAGACAGTGTATGTATATCACAGACTGTATGTATATCATAGAGAGTGTATGTATAATCACAGACAGTGTATGTATAATCACAGACAGTGTATGTATATCACAGACAGTGTATGTATATCACAGACAGTGTATGTATATCACAGACAGTGTATGTATATCACAGACTATATGTATATCACAGACAGTGTATGTATATCACAGACAGTGTATGTATATCACAGACTGTATGTATATCACAGACAGTGTATGTATATCACAGACAGTGTATGTATATCACAGACAGTGTATGTATATCACATACAGTGTATGTATATCACAGACAGTGTATGTATCTCACAGTGTATGTATATCACAGTGTATATATATCACAGACAGTGTATATCACAGACAGTGTATATATATATATCACAGACAGTGTATATATATCACATAAAGTGTATATATATCACAGGCAGTGTATGTATATCACAGACAGTGTATGTATATCACAGACAGTGTATGTATATCACAGACAGTGTATGTATATCACAGACAGTGTATGTATATCACAGTGTATGTATATCACAGACAGTGTATGTATATCACAGACAGTGTATGTATATCACAGACAGTGTATGTATATCACAGACAGTGTATGTTTATCACAGACAGTGTATGTATATCACAGTGTATGTATATCACAGTGTATATCAAAGACAGTGTATATCACAGACAGTGTATATATATATCACAGACAGTGTATATATATCACATACAGTGTATATATATCACAGACAGTGTATGTATATCACAGACAGTGTATGTATATCACAGACAGTGTATGTATATCACAGACAGTGTATGTATATCACAGTGTATGTATATCACAGACAGTGTATGTATATCACAGTGTATGTATATCACAGACAGTGTATATCAAAGACAGTGTATATCACAGACAGTGTATATATATATCACATACAGTGTATGTATATCGCAGACAGTGTATGTATATCGCAGACAGTGTATGTATATCGCAGACAGTGTATGTATATCGCAGACAGTGTATGTATATCGCAGACAGTGTATGTATATCGCAGACAGTGTATGTATATCGCAGACAGTGTATGTATCACAGACAGTGTATGTATATCACAGTGTATGTATATCACAGACAGTGTATGTATATCACAGACAGTGTATGTATATCACAGACAGTGTATGTATATCACAGACAGTGTATGTATATCACAGACAGTGTATGTATATCACATACAGTGTATGTATATCACAGACAGTGTATGTATATCACAGTGTATGTATATCACAGACAGTGTATATCACAGACAGTGTATATATATATATCACAGACAGTGTATATATATCACATAAAGTGTATATATATCACAGGCAGTGTATGTATATCACAGACAGTGTATGTATATCACAGACAGTGTATGTATATCACAGACAGTGTATGTATATCACAGACAGTGTATGTATATCAAAGTGTATGTATATCACAGACAGTGTATGTATATCACAGACTGTATGTATATCACTGAGAGTGTATGTATATCACAGACAGTGTATGTATATCACAGACAGTGTATGTATATCACAGACAGTGTATGTATATTACAGACAGTGTATGTATATCACAGACAGTGTATGTATATCACAGACAGTGTATGTATATCACAGTGTATGTATATCACAGACAGTGTATGTATATCACATACAGTGTATGTATATCACAGACAGTGTATGTATATCACAGTGTATGTATATCACAGTGTATGTATATCACAGACAGTGTATATCACAGACAGTGTATATCACAGACAGTGTATATATATCACATAAAGTGTATATATATCACAGGCAGTGTATGTATATCACAGACAGTGTATGTATATCACAGACAGTGTATGTATATCACAGACAGTGTATGTATATCACAGACAGTGTATGTATCTCACAGTGTATGTATATCACAGACAGTGTATGTATATCACAGACTGTATGTATATCACTGAGAGTGTATGTATATCACAGACAGTGTATGTATATCACAGACAGTGTATGTATATCACAGACAGTGTATGTATATCACAGACAGTGTATGTATAGCACAGTGTATGTATATCACAGACTGTATGTATATCACAGAGAGTGTATGTATATCACAGAGAGTGTATGTATATCACAGACAGTGTATGTATATCACAGACAGTGTATGTATATCACAGACAGTGTATGTATATCACAGACAGTGTATGTATATCACAGACAGTGTATGTATATCACAGACAGTGTATGTATATCACAGACAGTGTATGTATATCACAGACAGTGTATGTATATCACAGTGTATGTATATCACAGACAGTGTATGTATATCACAGACTGTATGTATATCATTGAGAGTGTATGTATATCACAGACAGTGTATGTATATCACAGACTGTATGTATATCACTGAGAGTGTATGTATATCACAGACAGTGTATGTATATCACAGACAGTGTATGTATATCACAGACAGTGTATGTATATCACAGACAGTGTATGTATATCACAGACAGTGTATGTATATCACAGATAGTGTATGTATATCACAGACAGTGTATGTATATCACAGTGTATGTATATCACAGACTGTATGTATATCATAGAGAGTGTATGTATAATCACAGACAGTGTATGTATATCACAGACAGTGTATGTATATCACAGACAGTGTATGTATATCACAGACAGTGTATGTATATCACAGACAGTGTATGTATATCACAGACAGTGTATGTATATCACAGACTGTATGTATATCACAGACAGTGTATGTATATCACAGACAGTGTATGTATATCACAGATTGTATGTATATCACAGACAGTGTATGTATATCACAGACAGTGTATGTATATCACAGACAGTGTATGTATATCACAGACAGTGTATGTATATCACAGACAGTGTATGTATATCACAGACAGTGTATGTATATCACAGTGTATGTATATCACAGTGTATGTATATCACAGACAGTGTATATCACAGACAGTGTATATATATCACATAAAGTGTATATATATCACAGGCAGTGTATGTATATCACAGACAGTGTATGTATATCACAGACAGTGTATGTATATCACAGACAGTGTATGTATATCACAGACAGTGTATGTATCTCACAGTGTATGTATATCACAGACAGTGTATGTATATCACAGACTGTATGTATATCACTGAGAGTGTATGTATATCACAGACAGTGTATGTATATCACAGACAGTGTATGTATATCACAGACAGTGTATGTATATCACAGACAGTGTATGTATATCACAGACAGTGTATGTATATCACAGACAGTGTATGTATATCACAGTGTATGTATATCACAGACAGTGTATATCAAAGACAGTGTATATCACAGACAGTGTATATATATATATCACAGACAGTGTATATATATCACATACAGTGTATATATATATCACAGACAGTGTATGTATATCACAGACAGTGTATGTATATCACAGACAGTGTATGTATATCACAGACAGTGTATGTATATCACAGATTGTATGTATATCACAGAGAGTGTATGTATATCACAGACAGTGTATGTATATCACAGACAGTGTATGTATATCACAGAGAGTGTATGTATATCACAGACAGTGTATGTATATCACAGTGTATGTATATCACAGACTGTATGTATATCATAGAGAGTGTATATCACAGACAGTGTATATATATATATCACAGACAGTGTATATATATCACATAAAGTGTATATATATCACAGACAGTGTATGTATATCACAGACAGTGTATGTTTATCACAGACAGTGTATGTATATCACAGTGTATGTATATCACAGTGTATATCAAAGACAGTGTATATCACAGACAGTGTATATATATATCACAGACAGTGTATATATATCACATACAGTGTATATATATCACAGACAGTGTATGTATATCACAGACAGTGTATGTATATCACAGACAGTGTATGTATATCACAGACAGTGTATGTATATCACAGTGTATGTATATCACAGACAGTGTATGTATATCACAGTGTATGTATATCACAGACAGTGTATATCAAAGACAGTGTATATCACAGACAGTGTATATATATATCACATACAGTGTATGTATATCGCAGACAGTGTATGTATATCGCAGACAGTGTATGTATATCGCAGACAGTGTATGTATATCGCAGACAGTGTATGTATATCGCAGACAGTGTATGTATATCGCAGACAGTGTATGTATCACAGACAGTGTATGTATATCACAGTGTATGTATATCACAGACAGTGTATGTATATCACAGACAGTGTATGTATATCACAGACAGTGTATGTATATCACAGACAGTGTATGTATATCACAGACAGTGTATGTATATCACATACAGTGTATGTATATCACAGACAGTGTATGTATATCACAGTGTATGTATATCACAGTGTATGTATATCACAGACAGTGTATATCACAGACAGTGTATATATATATATCACAGACAGTGTATATATATCACATAAAGTGTATATATATCACAGGCAGTGTATGTATATCACAGACAGTGTATGTATATCACAGACAGTGTATGTATATCACAGACAGTGTATGTATATCACAGACAGTGTATGTATCTCACAGTGTATGTATATCACAGACAGTGTATGTATATCACAGACTGTATGTATATCACTGAGAGTGTATGTATATCACAGACAGTGTATGTATATCACAGACAGTGTATGTATATCACAGACAGTGTATGTATATCACAGACAGTGTATGTATAGCACAGTGTATGTATATCACAGACTGTATGTATATCACAGAGAGTGTATGTATATCACAGAGAGTGTATGTATATCACAGACAGTGTATGTATATCACAGACAGTGTATGTATATCACAGACAGTGTATGTATATCACAGACAGTGTATGTATATCACAGACAGTGTATGTATATCACAGACAGTGTATGTATATCACAGACAGTGTATGTATATCACAGTGTATGTATATCACAGACAGTGTATGTATATCACAGACTGTATGTATATCATTGAGAGTGTATGTATATCACAGACTGTATGTATATCACTGAGAGTGTATGTATATCACAGACAGTGTATGTATATCACAGACAGTGTATGTATATCACAGACAGTGTATGTATATCACAGACAGTGTATGTATATCACAGACAGTGTATGTATATCACAGACAGTGTATGTATATCACAGATAGTGTATGTATATCACAGACAGTGTATGTATATCACAGTGTATGTATATCACAGACTGTATGTATATCATAGAGAGTGTATGTATAATCACAGACAGTGTATGTATATCACAGACAGTGTATGTATATCACAGACAGTGTATGTATATCACAGACAGTGTATGTATATCACAGACAGTGTATGTATATCACAGACAGTGTATGTATATCACAGACTGTATGTATATCACAGACAGTGTATGTATATCACAGACAGTGTATGTATATCACAGATTGTATGTATATCACAGACAGTGTATGTATATCACAGACAGTGTATGTATATCACAGACAGTGTATGTATATCACAGACAGTGTATGTATATCACAGACAGTGTATGTATATCACAGACAGTGTATGTATATCACAGACAGTGTATGTATATCACAGTGTATGTATATCACAGTGTATGTATATCACAGACAGTGTATATCACAGACAGTGTATATATATCACATAAAGTGTATATATATCACAGGCAGTGTATGTATATCACAGACAGTGTATGTATATCACAGACAGTGTATGTATATCACAGACAGTGTATGTATATCACAGACAGTGTATGTATCTCACAGTGTATGTATATCACAGACAGTGTATGTATATCACAGACTGTATGTATATCACTGAGAGTGTATGTATATCACAGACAGTGTATGTATATCACAGACAGTGTATGTATATCACAGACAGTGTATGTATATCACAGACAGTGTATGTATATCACAGACAGTGTATGTATATCACAGACAGTGTATGTATATCACAGACAGTGTATGTATATCACAGACAGTGTATGTATATCACAGTGTATGTATATCACAGACAGTGTATATCAAAGACAGTGTATATCACAGACAGTGTATATATATATCACAGACAGTGTATATATATCACATACAGTGTATATATATATCACAGACAGTGTATGTATATCACAGACAGTGTATGTATATCACAGACAGTGTATGTATATCACAGACAGTGTATGTATATCACAGATTGTATGTATATCACAGAGAGTGTATGTATATCACAGACAGTGTATGTATATCACAGACAGTGTATGTATATCACAGACAGTGTATGTATATCACAGACAGTGTATGTATATCACAGTGTATGTATATCACAGACTGTATGTATATCATAGAGAGTGTATATCACAGACAGTGTATATATATATATCACAGACAGTGTATATATATCACATAAAGTGTATATATATCACAGACAGTGTATGTATATCACAGACAGTGTATGTTTATCACAGACAGTGTATGTATATCACAGTGTATGTATATCACAGTGTATATCAAAGACAGTGTATATCACAGACAGTGTATATATATATCACAGACAGTGTATATATATCACATACAGTGTATATATATCACAGACAGTGTATGTATATCACAGACAGTGTATGTATATCACAGACAGTGTATGTATATCACAGACAGTGTATGTATATCACAGACAGTGTATGTATATCACAGTGTATGTATATCACAGACAGTGTATATCAAAGACAGTGTATATCACAGACAGTGTATATATATATCACATACAGTGTATGTATATCGCAGACAGTGTATGTATATCGCAGACAGTGTATGTATATCGCAGACAGTGTATGTATATCGCAGACAGTGTATGTATATCGCAGACAGTGTATGTATATCGCAGACAGTGTATGTATATCGCAGACAGTGTATGTATCACAGACAGTGTATGTATATCACAGTGTATGTATATCACAGACAGTGTATGTATATCACAGACAGTGTATGTATATCACAGACAGTGTATGTATATCACAGACAGTGTATGTATATCACAGACAGTGTATGTATATCACATACAGTGTATGTATATCACAGACAGTGTATGTATATCACAGTGTATGTATATCACAGTGTATGTATATCACAGACAGTGTATATCACAGACAGTGTATATATATATATCACAGACAGTGTATATATATCACATAAAGTGTATATATATCACAGGCAGTGTATGTATATCACAGACAGTGTATGTATATCACAGACAGTGTATGTATATCACAGACAGTGTATGTATATCACAGACAGTGTATGTATATCAAAGTGTATGTATATCACAGACAGTGTATGTATATCACAGACTGTATGTATATCACTGAGAGTGTATGTATATCACAGACAGTGTATGTATATCACAGACAGTGTATGTATATCACAGACAGTGTATGTATATCACAGACAGTGTATGTATATCACAGACAGTGTATGTATATCACAGACAGTGTATGTATCTCACAGTGTATGTATATCACAGACAGTATATGTATATCACAGTGTATATATATCACAGACAGTGCATGTATATCGCAGACAGTGTATGTATATCGCAGACAGTGTATGTATATCGCAGACAGTGTATGTATATCGCAGACAGTGTATGTATATCGCAGACAGTGTATGTATATCGCAGACAGTGTATGTATATCGCAGACAGTGTTTGTATATCACAGACAGTGTATGTATATCACAGACAGTGTATGTATATCACAGACAGTGTATGTATATCACAGACAGTGTATGTATATCACAGACAGTGTATGTATATCACAGACAGTGTATGTATATCACAGACAGTGTATGTATATCACAGACAGTGTATGTATATCACAGACAGTGTATGTATATCACAGTGTATGTATATCACAGACAGTGTATATCAAAGACAGTGTATATCACAGACAGTGTATATATATATCACAGACAGTGTATATATATCACATACAGTGTATATATATATCACAGACAGTGTATGTATATCACAGACAGTGTATGTATATCACAGACAGTGTATGTATATCACAGACAGTGTATGTATATCACAGATTGTATGTATATCACAGAGAGTGTATGTATATCACAGACAGTGTATGTATATCACAGACAGTGTATGTATATCACAGACAGTGTATGTATATCACAGACAGTGTATGTATATCACAGTGTATGTATATCACAGACTGTATGTATATCATAGAGAGTGTATATCACAGACAGTGTATATATATATATCACAGACAGTGTATATATATCACATAAAGTGTATATATATCACAGACAGTGTATGTATATCACAGACAGTGTATGTTTATCACAGACAGTGTATGTATATCACAGTGTATGTATATCACAGTGTATATCAAAGACAGTGTATATCACAGACAGTGTATATATATATCACAGACAGTGTATATATATCACATACAGTGTATATATATCACAGACAGTGTATGTATATCACAGACAGTGTATGTATATCACAGACAGTGTATGTATATCACAGACAGTGTATGTATATCACAGTGTATGTATATCACAGACAGTGTATATCAAAGACAGTGTATATCACAGACAGTGTATATATATATCACATACAGTGTATGTATATCGCAGACAGTGTATGTATATCGCAGACAGTGTATGTATATCGCAGACAGTGTATGTATATCGCAGACAGTGTATGTATATCGCAGACAGTGTATGTATATCGCAGACAGTGTATGTATATCGCAGACAGTGTATGTATCACAGACAGTGTATGTATATCACAGTGTATGTATATCACAGACAGTGTATGTATATCACAGACAGTGTATGTATATCACAGACAGTGTATGTATATCACAGACAGTGTATGTATATCACAGACAGTGTATGTATATCACATACAGTGTATGTATATCACAGACAGTGTATGTATATCACAGTGTATGTATATCACAGTGTATGTATATCACAGACAGTGTATATCACAGACAGTGTATATATATATATATCACAGACAGTGTATATATATCACATAAAGTGTATATATATCACAGGCAGTGTATGTATATCACAGACAGTGTATGTATATCACAGACAGTGTATGTATATCACAGACAGTGTATGTATATCACAGACAGTGTATGTATATCAAAGTGTATGTATATCACAGACAGTGTATGTATATCACAGACTGTATGTATATCACTGAGAGTGTATGTATATCACAGACAGTGTATGTATATCACAGACAGTGTATGTATATCACAGACAGTGTATGTATATCACAGACAGTGTATGTATATCACAGACAGTGTATGTATATCACAGACAGTGTATGTATCTCACAGTGTATGTATATCACAGACAGTATATGTATATCACAGTGTATATATATCACAGACAGTGCATGTATATCGCAGACAGTGTATGTATATCGCAGACAGTGTATGTATATCGCAGACAGTGTATGTATATCGCAGACAGTGTATGTATATCGCAGACAGTGTATGTATATCGCAGACAGTGTATGTATATCGCAGACAGTGTTTGTATATCACAGACAGTGTATGTATATCACAGACAGTGTATGTATATCAGACAGTGTATGTATATCACAGACAGTGTATGTATCACAGACAGTGTATGTATATCACAGTGTATGTATATCACAGACAGTGTATGTATATCACAGACAGTGTATGTATATCACATACAGTGTATGTATATCACAGACAGTGTATGTATATCACAGTGTATGTATATCACAGTGTATGTATATCACAGACAGTGTATATCACAGACAGTGTATATATATATCACAGACAGTGTATATATATCACATAAAGTGTATATATATCACAGGCAGTGTATGTATATCACAGACAGTGTATGTATATCACAGACAGTGTATGTATATCACAGACAGTGTATGTATATCACAGACAGTGTATGTATCTCACAGTGTATGTATATCACAGACAGTGTATGTATATCACAGACTGTATGTATATCACTGAGAGTGTATGTATATCACAGACAGTGTATGTATATCACAGACAGTGTATGTATATCACAGACAGTGTATGTATATCACAGACTGTATGTATATCACTGAGAGTGTATGTATATCACAGACAGTGTATGTATATCACAGACAGTGTATGTATATCACAGACAGTGTATGTATATCACAGACAGTGTATGTATATCACAGACAGTGTATGTATATCACAGATAGTGTATGTATATCACAGACAGTGTATGTATATCACAGTGTATGTATATCACAGACTGTATGTATATCATAGAGAGTGTATGTATAATCACAGACAGTGTATGTATATCACAGACAGTGTATGTATATCACAGACAGTGTATGTATATCACAGACAGTGTATGTATATCACAGACAGTGTATGTATATCACAGACAGTGTATGTATATCACAGACAGTGTATGTATATCACAGACAGTGTATGTATATCACAGACAGTGTATGTATATCACAGATTGTATGTATATCACAGACAGTGTATGTATATCACAGACAGTGTATGTATATCACAGACAGTGTATGTATATCACAGACAGTGTATGTATATCACAGACAGTGTATGTATATCACAGTGTATGTATATCACAGTGTATGTATATCACAGACAGTGTATATCACAGACAGTGTATATATATCACATAAAGTGTATATATATCACAGGCAGTGTATGTATATCACAGACAGTGTATGTATCTCACAGTGTATGTATATCACAGACAGTGTATGTATATCACAGACTGTATGTATATCACTGAGAGTGTATGTATATCACAGACAGTGTATATATATCACAGGCAGTGTATGTATATCACAGACAGTGTATGTATCTCACAGTGTATGTATATCACAGACAGTGTATGTATATCACAGACTGTATGTATATCACTGAGAGTGTATGTATATCACAGACAGTGTATGTATATCACAGACAGTGTATGTATATCACAGACAGTGTATGTATATCACAGTGTATGTATATCACAGACAGTGTATATCACAGACAGTGTATATATATCACATAAAGTGTATATATATCACAGGCAGTGTATGTATATCACAGACAGTGTATGTATATCACAGACAGTGTATGTATATCACAGACAGTGTATGTATATCACAGACAGTGTATGTATCTCACAGTGTATGTATATCACAGACAGTGTATGTATATCACAGACTGTATGTATATCACTGAGAGTGTATGTATATCACAGACAGTGTATGTATATCACAGACAGTGTATGTATATCACAGACAGTGTATGTATATCACAGACAGTGTATGTATATCACAGACAGTGTATGTATATCACAGACAGTGTATGTATATCACAGTGTATGTATATCACAGACAGTGTATATCAAAGACAGTGTATATCACAGACAGTGTATATATATATATCACAGACAGTGTATATATATCACATACAGTGTATATATATATCACAGACAGTGTATGTATATCACAGACAGTGTATGTATATCACAGACAGTGTATGTATATCACAGACAGTGTATGTATATCACAGATTGTATGTATATCACAGAGAGTGTATGTATATCACAGACAGTGTATGTATATCACAGACAGTGTATGTATATCACAGACAGTGTATGTATATCACAGACAGTGTATGTATATCACAGACAGTGTATGTATATCACAGACAGTGTATGTATATCACAGACAGTGTATGTATATCACAGACAGTGTATGTATATCACAGACTGTATGTATATCATAGAGAGTGTATGTATAATCACAGACAGTGTATGTATAATCACAGACAGTGTATGTATATCACAGACAGTGTATGTATATCACAGACAGTGTATGTATATCACAGACAGTGTATGTATATCACAGACTATATGTATATCACAGACAGTGTATGTATATCACAGACAGTGTATGTATATCACAGACTGTATGTATATCACAGACAGTGTATGTATATCACAGACAGTGTATGTATATCACAGACAGTGTATGTATATCACATACAGTGTATGTATATCACAGACAGTGTATGTATCTCACAGTGTATGTATATCACAGTGTATATATATCACAGACAGTGTATATCACAGACAGTGTATATATATATATCACAGACAGTGTATATATATCACATAAAGTGTATATATATCACAGGCAGTGTATGTATATCACAGACAGTGTATGTATATCACAGACAGTGTATGTATATCACAGACAGTGTATGTATATCACAGACAGTGTATGTATATCACAGTGTATGTATATCACAGACAGTGTATGTATATCACAGACAGTGTATGTATATCACAGACAGTGTATGTATATCACAGACAGTGTATGTTTATCACAGACAGTGTATGTATATCACAGTGTATGTATATCACAGTGTATATCAAAGACAGTGTATATCACAGACAGTGTATATATATATCACAGACAGTGTATATATATCACATACAGTGTATATATATCACAGACAGTGTATGTATATCACAGACAGTGTATGTATATCACAGACAGTGTATGTATATCACAGACAGTGTATGTATATCACAGTGTATGTATATCACAGACAGTGTATGTATATCACAGTGTATGTATATCACAGACAGTGTATATCAAAGACAGTGTATATCACAGACAGTGTATATATATATCACATACAGTGTATGTATATCGCAGACAGTGTATGTATATCGCAGACAGTGTATGTATATCGCAGACAGTGTATGTATATCGCAGACAGTGTATGTATATCGCAGACAGTGTATGTATATCGCAGACAGTGTATGTATATCGCAGACAGTGTATGTATCACAGACAGTGTATGTATATCACAGTGTATGTATATCACAGACAGTGTATGTATATCACAGACAGTGTATGTATATCACAGACAGTGTATGTATATCACAGACAGTGTATGTATATCACAGACAGTGTATGTATATCACATACAGTGTATGTATATCACAGACAGTGTATGTATATCACAGTGTATGTATATCACAGTGTATGTATATCACAGACAGTGTATATCACAGACAGTGTATATATATATATCACAGACAGTGTATATATATCACATAAAGTGTATATATATCACAGGCAGTGTATGTATATCACAGACAGTGTATGTATATCACAGACAGTGTATGTATATCACAGACAGTGTATGTATATCACAGACAGTGTATGTATATCAAAGTGTATGTATATCACAGACAGTGTATGTATATCACAGACTGTATGTATATCACTGAGAGTGTATGTATATCACAGACAGTGTATGTATATCACAGACAGTGTATGTATATCACAGACAGTGTATGTATATCACAGACAGTGTATGTATATCACAGACAGTGTATGTATATCACAGACAGTGTATGTATATCACAGTGTATGTATATCACAGACAGTGTATGTATATCACATACAGTGTATGTATATCACAGACAGTGTATGTATATCACAGTGTATGTATATCACAGTGTATGTATATCACAGACAGTGTATATCACAGACAGTGTATATCACAGACAGTGTATATATATCACATAAAGTGTATATATATCACAGGCAGTGTATGTATATCACAGACAGTGTATGTATATCACAGACAGTGTATGTATATCACAGACAGTGTATGTATATCACAGACAGTGTATGTATATCACAGACAGTGTATGTATATCACAGACAGTGTATGTATATCACAGATTGTATGTATATCACAGAGAGTGTATGTATATCACAGACAGTGTATGTATATCACAGACAGTGTATGTATATCACAGACAGTGTATGTATATCACAGACAGTGTATGTATATCACAGTGTATGTATATCACAGACTGTATGTATATCATAGAGAGTGTATATCACAGACAGTGTATATATATATATCACAGACAGTGTATATATATCACATAAAGTGTATATATATCACAGACAGTGTATGTATATCACAGACAGTGTATGTTTATCACAGACAGTGTATGTATATCACAGTGTATGTATATCACAGTGTATATCAAAGACAGTGTATATCACAGACAGTGTATATATATATCACAGACAGTGTATATATATCACATACAGTGTATATATATCACAGACAGTGTATGTATATCACAGACAGTGTATGTATATCACAGACAGTGTATGTATATCACAGACAGTGTATGTATATCACAGTGTATGTATATCACAGACAGTGTATGTATATCACAGTGTATGTATATCACAGACAGTGTATATCAAAGACAGTGTATATCACAGACAGTGTATATATATATCACATACAGTGTATGTATATCGCAGACAGTGTATGTATATCGCAGACAGTGTATGTATATCGCAGACAGTGTATGTATATCGCAGACAGTGTATGTATATCGCAGACAGTGTATGTATCACAGACAGTGTATGTATATCACAGTGTATGTATATCACAGACAGTGTATGTATATCACAGACAGTGTATGTATATCACAGACAGTGTATGTATATCACAGACAGTGTATGTATATCACAGACAGTGTATGTATATCACAGACAGTGTATGTATATCACATACAGTGTATGTATATCACAGACAGTGTATGTATATCACAGTGTATGTATATCACAGTGTATGTATATCACAGACAGTGTATATCACAGACAGTGTATATATATATATCACAGACAGTGTATATATATCACATAAAGTGTATATATATCACAGGCAGTGTATGTATATCACAGACAGTGTATGTATATCACAGACAGTGTATGTATATCACAGACAGTGTATGTATATCACAGACAGTGTATGTATCTCACAGTGTATGTATATCACAGACAGTGTATGTATATCACAGACTGTATGTATATCACTGAGAGTGTATGTATATCACAGACAGTGTATGTATATCACAGACAGTGTATGTATATCACAGACAGTGTATGTATATCACAGACAGTGTATGTATAGCACAGTGTATGTATATCACAGACTGTATGTATATCACAGAGAGTGTATGTATATCACAGAGAGTGTATGTATATCACAGACAGTGTATGTATATCACAGACAGTGTATGTATATCACAGACAGTGTATGTATATCACAGACAGTGTATGTATATCACAGACAGTGTATGTATATCACAGACAGTGTATGTATATCACAGACAGTGTATGTATATCACAGTGTATGTATATCACAGACAGTGTATGTATATCACAGACTGTATGTATATCACTGAGAGTGTATGTATATCACAGACAGTGTATGTATATCACAGACAGTGTATGTATATCACAGACAGTGTATGTATATCACAGACAGTGTATGTATATCACAGACAGTGTATGTATATCACAGACAGTGTATGTATATCACAGACAGTGTATGTATATCACAGATAGTGTATGTATATCACAGTGTATGTATATCACAGACTGTATGTATATCATAGAGAGTGTATGTATAATCACAGACAGTGTATGTATATCACAGACAGTGTATGTATATCACAGACAGTGTATGTATATCACAGACAGTGTATGTATATCACAGACAGTGTATGTATATCACAGACAGTGTATGTATATCACAGACAGTGTATGTATATCACAGACTGTATGTATATCACAGACAGTGTATGTATATCACAGACAGTGTATGTATATCACAGATTGTATGTATATCACAGACAGTGTATGTATATCACAGACAGTGTATGGATATCACAGACAGTGTATGTATATCACAGACAGTGTATGTATATCACAGACAGTGTATGTATATCACAGACAGTGTATGTATATCACAGTGTATGTATATCACAGTGTATGTATATCACAGACAGTGTATATCACAGACAGTGTATATATATCACATAAAGTGTATATATATCACAGGCAGTGTATGTATATCACAGACAGTGTATGTATATCACAGACAGTGTATGTATATCACAGACAGTGTATGTATATCACAGACAGTGTATGTATCTCACAGTGTATGTATATCACAGACAGTGTATGTATATCACAGACTGTATGTATATCACTGAGAGTGTATGTATATCACAGACAGTGTATGTATATCACAGACAGTGTATGTATATCACAGACAGTGTATGTATATCACAGACAGTGTATGTATATCACAGACAGTGTATGTATATCACAGACAGTGTATGTATATCACAGTGTATGTATATCACAGACAGTGTATATCAAAGACAGTGTATATCACAGACAGTGTATATATATATATATCACAGACAGTGTATATATATCACATACAGTGTATATATATATCACAGACAGTGTATGTATATCACAGACAGTGTATGTATATCACAGACAGTGTATGTATATCACAGACAGTGTATGTATATCACAGATTGTATGTATATCACAGAGAGTGTATGTATATCACAGACAGTGTATGTATATCACAGACAGTGTATGTATATCACAGACAGTGTATGTATATCACAGACAGTGTATGTATATCACAGTGTATGTATATCACAGACTGTATGTATATCATAGAGAGTGTATATCACAGACAGTGTATATATATATATCACAGACAGTGTATATATATCACATAAAGTGTATATATATCACAGACAGTGTATGTATATCACAGACAGTGTATGTTTATCACAGACAGTGTATGTATATCACAGTGTATGTATATCACAGTGTATATCAAAGACAGTGTATATCACAGACAGTGTATATATATATCACAGACAGTGTATATATATCACATACAGTGTATATATATCACAGACAGTGTATGTATATCACAGACAGTGTATGTATATCACAGACAGTGTATGTATATCACAGACAGTGTATGTATATCACAGTGTATGTATATCACAGACAGTGTATGTATATCACAGTGTATGTATATCACAGACAGTGTATATCAAAGACAGTGTATATCACAGACAGTGTATATATATATCACATACAGTGTATGTATATCGCAGACAGTGTATGTATATCGCAGACAGTGTATGTATATCGCAGACAGTGTATGTATATCGCAGACAGTGTATGTATATCGCAGACAGTGTATGTATATCGCAGACAGTGTATGTATATCGCAGACAGTGTATGTATCACAGACAGTGTATGTATATCACAGTGTATGTATATCACAGACAGTGTATGTATATCACAGACAGTGTATGTATATCACAGACAGTGTATGTATATCACAGACAGTGTATGTATATCACAGACAGTGTATGTATATCACATACAGTGTATGTATATCACAGACAGTGTATGTATATCACAGTGTATGTATATCACAGTGTATGTATATCACAGACAGTGTATATCACAGACAGTGTATATATATATATCACAGACAGTGTATATATATCACATAAAGTGTATATATATCACAGGCAGTGTATGTATATCACAGACAGTGTATGTATATCACAGACAGTGTATGTATATCACAGACAGTGTATGTATATCACAGACAGTGTATGTATATCAAAGTGTATGTATATCACAGACAGTGTATGTATATCACAGACTGTATGTATATCACTGAGAGTGTATGTATATCACAGACAGTGTATGTATATCACAGACAGTGTATGTATATCACAGACAGTGTATGTATATCACAGACAGTGTATGTATATCACAGACAGTGTATGTATATCACAGACAGTGTATGTATATCACAGACAGTGTATGTATATCACATACAGTGTATGTATATCACAGACAGTGTATGTATATCACAGTGTATGTATATCACAGTGTATGTATATCACAGACAGTGTATATCACAGGCAGTGTATATCACAGACAGTGTATATATATCACATAAAGTGTATATATATCACAGGCAGTGTATGTATATCACAGACAGTGTATGTATATCACAGACAGTGTATGTATATCACAGACAGTGTATGTATATCACAGACAGTGTATGTATCTCACAGTGTATGTATATCACAGACAGTGTATGTATATCACAGACTGTATGTATATCACTGAGAGTGTATGTATATCACAGACAGTGTATGTATATCACAGACAGTGTATGTATATCACAGACAGTGTATGTATATCACAGACAGTGTATGTATATCACAGTGTATGTATATCACAGACTGTATGTATATCACAGAGAGTGTATGTATATCACAGATAGTGTATGTATATCACAGACAGTGTATGTATATCACAGACAGTGTATGTATATCACAGACAGTGTATGTATATCACAGACAGTGTATGTATATCACAGACAGTGTATGTATATCACAGACAGTGTATGTATATCACAGACAGTGTATGTATATCACAGTGTATGAATATCACAGACAGTGTATGTATATCACAGACTGTATGTATATCATTGAGAGTGTATGTATATCACAGACAGTGTATGTATATCACAGACAGTGTATGTATATCACAGACAGTGTATGTATATCACAGACAGTGTATGTATATCACAGACAGTGTATGTATATCACAGTGTATGTATATCACAGACAGTGTATATCAAAGACAGTGTATATCACAGACAGTGTATATATATATCACAGACAGTGTATATATATCACATACAGTGTATATATATCACAGACAGTGTATGTATATCACAGACAGTGTATGTATATCACAGACAGTGTATGTATATCACAGACAGTGTATGTATATCACAGTGTATGTATACCACAGACTGTATGTATATCACAGAGAGTGTATGTATATCACAGACAGTGTATGTATATCACAGACAGTGTATGTATATCACAGACAGTGTATGTATATCACAGACAGTGTATGTATATCACAGACAGTGTATGTATATCACAGACTGTATGTATATCATAGAGAGTGTATGTATAATCACAGACAGTGTATGTATATCACAGTGTATGTATATCACAGACAGTGTATGTATATCACAGACTGTATGTATATCACAGACAGTGTATGTATATCACAGACAGTGTATGTATATCACAGACAGTGTATGTATATCACAGACAGTGTATGTATATCACAGTGTATGTATATCACAGTGTATGTATATCACAGTGTATGTATAAACCAAAGTTTCTGAATATCTCTCTGCTATATCATCCCGGATGGCCCTCCGCCGCCTTAAACTTAACATGGCTAAAACAGAGCTCCTCATACTTCCTCCCAAACCTGGCCCTTCTACCTCCTTCCACATTACTGTTGGAACTACAATCATCCACCCAGTAGCCCAAGCACGCTGCCTAGGGGGTCACACTCGACTCCTCTCTCACATTCGCCCCTCACATTCAAAACATTTCTAAAACTTGTCGCTTTTTCCTCTGCAATATCACTAAGATTCGCCCTTTCCTCTGTTGCTCGACTGCTAAAACTCTGACTCAGGCCCTCATTCTCTCCCGTCTTGATTACTGTAACCTCCTGCTGTCCGGCCTTCCTGCCTCTCACCTGTCTCCCCTACAATCTATCCTAAACGCTGCTGCTGCCAGAATCTCTCTACTCTTTCCTAAATCTGTCTCAGCATCTCCCCTCCTGAAATCCCTCTCCTGGCTTCCGATCAAATCCCGTATCTCACACTCCATTCTTCTCCTCACTTTTAAAGCTTTACATTCTTCTGCCCCTCCTTACATCTCAGCGCTAATTTCTCGTTATGCACCATCCAGACTCTTGCGTTCTTCTCAAGGATGTCTTCTTTCTACCCCCTTTGTATCTAAAGCCCTCTCCCGCCTTAAACCTCTCACTGACTGCCCCTCACCTCTGGAATGCCCTTCCCCTCAGTACCCGACTAGCACCCTCTCTATCCACCTTAAGACACACTTGCTTAAAGTAACATATGAATAGCACTGTGGATATTCTGAACACATGATACATAAAGCTTGGCCCCCTGCAGACGCACTTACCAGAACTCCCTCCTACTGTCTCTGTACGTTCTCCCTACCTACCAATTAGATTGTAAGCTCCTCGGAGCAGGGACTCCTCTTCCTTAATGTCGAAAGCACTTATTCCCATGATCTGTTATTTATATTATCTGTTATTTATTTGATTACCACGTGTATTACTACTGTGAAGCGCTATGTACATTAATGGCGCTATATAAATAAACCAGATTATAGAGAGGAGTGCTGCACACCTCAAAGAAAAAATTGATACAATTACCGGTGCTCCAAAGTTAGAACGACAGCCTGCAGTCAGTCCTGGGTACATGGAAGAAGGAACAGAGGGCACAACGGATTTTAGCAAATGATACTCATTTACAGTACCAACACACTTTATCCGAGTGTGGTCGGTACCGCAAGCCGGGAAATCTCCCGGCTTGCTAGTGGCCGCCCCTCGGCGTGCCGCGCGTCATAGACGCGCGGTCACGCGTCATCGGGAGCGTGCACCCCCTGCACGCGCGTCCAGGGGCTCCCCGAGGGAGCTCTGGTGTCCCGCGATCGCGGGACAGCGGCAGGGGGTTCCGGGGGACCCGGCGGACCCGGCAGCGGTAGGGAGAGCGCCCCGATCGGAGGGCGCTCTTCCGCTGCTTCGGCGCGCGCCCGTCACTCTCGGGCGCGCGCCAGGCTACTGCTGCGGCAGAGAACGGGCAAATGCTCGAATAAACTCTGCCGCAGCAGTATTTGAGCCAACACACAACGTTTCGACCGTGAAGGTCTTTTTCCATTTTTTTTCCATGCCATTGTCACTTGATAAAGACCTTCACGGTCGAAACGTTGTGTTGGCTCAATAAATGAGTATCATTTGCTAAAATCCGTTGTGCCCTCTGTTTCTTCTGCTATATAAATAAAGACATACAATACAATACAGACAGTGTATGTATATATAGTTACATAGTCACATAGTTACATAGTAGATGAGGTTGAAAAAAGACATCCATCGAGTTCAACCTATGCTAAATGTAGATGACAGATGCTTTATCCTATATCCGTACTTACAGTATATTGATCCAGAGGAAGGCAAACAAAAAACCCTGTGACATATCATCCAATGATATCTCATAAGGGGGGAAATAAATTCCTTCCTGACGCCCAAGAATTGTCAACCAGATTACTCCCTGGATCAACATCTTCCATGTGTACTTATTTGGTATATCCCTGTATACCTTCCCTTTCTATAAAGATGCCCAACCTTTGAAGATATCTATTGTATCTGCCATCACAGCCTCCA
The DNA here is from genome assembly GCF_040206685.1 of Ascaphus truei. Classification (NCBI taxonomy): domain Eukaryota; kingdom Metazoa; phylum Chordata; class Amphibia; order Anura; family Ascaphidae; genus Ascaphus; species Ascaphus truei. The sequence continues at coordinate 22,894,076 of NC_134495.1, forward strand.
TGACAGACAGTGTATACAATGCTGTGCTTACCTGTGCATTGAGTAGGTCACATGGTCCTGCAGCCGGTGTATCTGTATCAGACAAGAATAGGGTGCGATGTATACAGCTATATACTGAATCCTGGAGGAGGCACACAGGGAGGGGTGTAATATTCCTATTACTACATGAGGTCATTATATTCTATGACACCATATCATGTTACATTATATAATAGATCATGTCATTAATCCTATATTATATTATACAATTACATTATATCTCTGCTACTGTATATCCCATTATATGATAAACCCCATACACAGTAAATATTACAGCTGCACGAAAAGCGTTGTTCTGAGGCAGCACTTCAGGGGTTAGGAGATCGTATGGGTGCTGGTGCACAGTGGTCAACGCTCTCCCACCACCGCAGGTACCTGACTGTCTCGCAGCATCTGCAGGAGACATTCTGGGAGATTTGTGCTGTCTCGTAGATTCAGGATAAGGGTTATACCCAGATCTCGCAGCTCTGCCCTGAGAGAGAGAGAGAGAGAGCATGTCTCTTGGACCTGGCACTCTCGCTCGGGCGCAGACTCACAACGCGCTGCTAAGCTTGAGCACGCCTCAGCCTCATATGAATGTGAGTAAAGTCGTGCTGAAGCTTTGCACTCTATTGCGGATCTGGGCCGGAGTGTCTTAGAACACGAACCTCTCGCTGGATGTCTCCAAACTAGCACTGTCTCTCTCTGGATGGCTCCCAACCGTGCATGTCTCTCAGCCCAGCATCTTTGCTGGATGTCTGTCTGCCATCTGTGTCCCCTATCACTCACACAGGGTGTCTCTTTCTCTGGGTGTCTCCCAGTCTGTGCCCCCTCTCTCTTAGTCGCTTTTAAAATCTATTGCTTTCTAGGTCTCTCCCCCTAACCAAGCACTCTGTGTGTGTGCCTTCCTGGGACTCTGGTCCATGTTACTAAGTAGTGCGTATCCCAGGACTATGGTCCATGTTACTAAGTAGTGTGTATCCCAGGACTGTGGTCCATGTTACTAAGTAGTGTGTATCCCAGGACATTGGCCCATGTTACTAAGTAGTGCGTATCCCAAGACATTGGCCCATGTTTACTAAGTAGTGTGTATCCCAGGACATTGGCCCATGTTACTAAGTAGTGCGTATCCCAGGACTATGGTCCATGTTACTAAGTAGTGTGTATCCCAGGACTATGGTCCATGTTACTATGTAGTGTGTATCCCAGGACATTGGCCCATGTTACCAAGTAGTGCGTATCCCAAGACATTGGCCCATGTTTACTAAGTAGTGCGTATCCCAAGACATTGGCCCATGTTTTTATTAAGTAGTGTGTATCCCAAGACATTGGCCCATGTTTACTAAGTAGTGCGTATCCCAAGACATTGGCCCATGTTTACTAAGTAGTGTGTATCCCAGGACATTGGCCCATGTTACTAAGTAGTGCGTATCCCAGGATATCGGTCCATGTTACTAAGTAGTGTGTATCCCAGGATATCGGTCCATGTTACTAAGTAGTGTGTATCCCAGGACATTGGCCCGTGTTACTAAGTAGTGTGTATCCCAGGACATTGGTCCATGTTACTAAGTAGTGTGTATCCCAGGACATTGGCCCGTGTTACTAAGTAGTGTGTATTCCAGGACATTGGCCCATGTTACTAAGTAGTGTGTATCCCAGGATATCGGTCCATGTTACTAAGTATTGTGTATCCCAGGACATTGGCCCGTGTTACTAAGTAGTGTGTAACCCAGGACATTGGCCCATGTTACTAAGTAGTGTGTATCCCAGGACATTGGCCCGTGTTACTAAGTAGTGTATATCCCAGGACATTGGCCCGTGTTACTAAGTAGTGCGTATCCCAGGTCATTGGCCCATGTTACTAAGTAGTGTGTATCCCAGGACAATGGCCCATGTTACTAAGTAGTGCGTATCCCAGGATATCGGTCCATGTTACTAAGTAGTGTGTATCCCAGGACATTGGCCCATGTTTACTAAGTAGTGCGTATCCCAGGACTATGGCCCATGTTACTAAGTAGTGCGTATCCCAGGACATTGGCCCATGTTACTAAGTAGTGCGTATCTCAGGATATCGGTTCATGTTACTAAGTAGTGCGTATCCCAAGACATTGGCCCATGTTACTAAGTATTGTGTATCCCAGGATATTGGCCCATGTTTACTAAGTAGTGCGTATCCCAGGACATTGGCCCATGTTACTAAGTAGTGCGTATCCCAGGACATTGGCCCATGTTACCAAGTAGTGTATCCCAGGTCATTGGCCCATGTTACTAAGTAGTGCGTATCCCAGGATATCGGTCCATGTTACTAAGTAGTGCGTATCCCAGGACATTGGCCCATGTTTACTAAGTAGTGCGTATCCCAGGACATTGGCCCATGTTTACTAAGTAGTGCGTATCCCAGGACATTGGCCCATGTTTACTAAGTAGTGCGTATCCCAGGACATTGGCCCATGTTACTAAGTAGTGCGTATCCCAGGACATTGGCCCATGTTACCAAGTAGTGCGTATCCCAGGTCATTGGCCCATGTTACTAAGTAGTGCGTATCCCAGGACATTGGCCCATGTTACTAAGTAGTGCGTATCCCAGGACATTGGCCCATGTTTACTAAGTAGTGTGTATCCCAGGTCATTGGCCCATGTTACTAAGTAGTGTGTATCCCAAGACATTGGCCCATGTTTACTAAGTAGTGCGTATCCCAGGACTATGGCCCATGTTACTAAGTAGTGCGTATCCCAGGACATTGGCCCATGTTACTAAGTAGTGCGTATCCCAGGACTATGGTCCATGTTACTAAGTAGTGTATATCCCAGGACATTGGCCCATGTTACTAAGTAGTGCGTATCCCAGGACATTGGCCCATGTTACTAAGTAGTGTGTATCCCAAGACATTGGCCCATGTTACTAAGTAGTGCGTATCCCAGGACTATGGTCCATGTTACTAAGTAGTGTGTATCCCAGGACATTGGCCCATGTTACTAAGTAGTGTGTATCCCAGGACATTGGCCCATGTTACTGAGTAGTGTGTATCCCAGGACATTGGCCCATGTTTACTAAGTAGTGCGTATCCCAGGACTATGGCCCATGTTACTAAGTAGTGTGCATCGCAGGTCATTGGCCCATTTTACTAAGTATTGTGTATCCCAGGACATTGGCCCATGTTACTAAGTAGTGTGTATCCCAGGACTATGGCCCATGTTACTAAGTAGTGTGTATCCCAGGAATTTGGTCCATGTTTACTAAGTAGAGCGTATCACAGGACATTGGCCCATGTTACTAAGTAGTGTGTATCCCAGGACTATGGCCCATGTTACTAAGTAGTGCGTATCCCAAGACATTGGCCCATGTTTACTAAGTAGTGTGTATCCCAGGACATTGGCCCATGTTACTAAGTAGTGCGTATCCCAGGACTATGGTCCATGTTACTAAGTAGTGTGTATCCCAGGACTATGGTCCATGTTACTAAGTAGTGTGTATCCCAGGACATTGGCCCATGTTACTAAGTAGTGCGTATCCCAAGACATTGGCCCATGTTTTTATTAAGTAGTGTGTATCCCAAGACATTGGCCCATGTTTACTAAGTAGTGCGTATCCCAAGACATTGGCCCGTGTTACTAAGTAGTGCGTATCCCAGGACATTGGCCCATGTTACTAAGTAGTGCGTATCCCAGGATATCGGTCCATGTTACTAAGTAGTGTGTATCCCAAGACATTGGCCCATGTTTACTAAGTAGTGCGTATCCCAAGACATTGGCCCATGTTTACTAAGTAGTGTGTATCCCAGGATATCGGTCCATGTTACTAAGTAGTGTGTATCCCAGGACATTGGCCCGTGTTACTAAGTAGTGTGTATCCCAGGACATTGGCCCATGTTACTAAGTAGTGCGTATCTCAGGATATCGGTCCATGTTACTAAGTAGTGCGTATCCCAAGACATTGGCCCATGTTACTAAGTATTGTGTATCCCAGGACATTGGCCCATGTTACTAAGTAGTGCGTATCCCAGGATATCGGTCCATGTTACTAAGTAGTGCGTATCCCAGGACATTGGCCCATGTTTACTAAGTAGTGCATATCCCAGGACATTGGCCCATGTTACTAAGTAGTGCGTATCCCAGGACATTGGCCCATGTTACCAAGTAGTGTGTATCCCAGGTCATTGGCCCATGTTACTAAGTAGTGCGTATCCCAGGACTATGGTCCATGTTACTAAGTAGTGTGTATCCCAGGACATTGGCCCATGTTACTAAGTAGTGCGTATCCCAGGACATTGGCCCATGTTACTAAGTAGTGCGTATCCCAGGACATTGGCCCATGTTTACTAAGTAGTGCGTATCCCAAGACATTGGCCCATGTTTACTAAGTAGTGCGTATCCCAGGACTATGGCCCATGTTACTAAGTAGTGCGTATCCCAGGACATTGGCCCATGTTTACTAAGTAGTGTGTATCCCAGGTCATTGGCCCATGTTACTAAGTAGTGTGTATCGCAAGACATTGGCCCATGTTTACTAAGTAGTGCGTATCCCAGGACTATGGCCCATGTTACTAAGTAGTGTGTATCCCAGGACATTGGCCCATGTTACTAAGTAGTGTGTATCCCAGGACATTGGCCCATGTTACTAAGTAGTGTGTATCCCAAGACATTGGCCCATGTTACTAAGTAGTGCATATCCCAGGACTATGGTCCATGTTACTAAGTAGTGTGTATCCCAGGACATTGGCCCATGTTACTAAGTAGTGTGTATCCCAGGACATTGGCCCATGTTACTAAGTAGTGTGTATCCCAGGACATTGGCCCATGTTACTGAGTAGTGGGTATCCCAGGACATTGGCCCATGTTTACTAAGTAGTGCGTATCCCAGGACTATGGCCCATGTTACTAAGTAGTGTGCATCCCAGGTCATTGGCCCATGTTACTAAGTATTGTGTATCCCAGGACATTGGCCCATGTTACTAAGTAGTGTGTATCCCAGGACTATGGCCCATGTTACTAAGTAGTGCGTATCCCAGGACATTGGCCCATGTTACTAAGTAGTGTGTATCCCAGGACACTGGCCCATGTTACTAAGTAGTGTGTATCCCAGGACATTGGCCCATGTTACTAAGTAGTGTGTATCGCAGGACATTGGCCCATGTTTACTAAGTAGTGTGTATCCCAGGACATTGGCCCATGTTACTAAGTAGTGTGTATCCCAGGACAATAGCCCATGTTTACTAAGTAGTGTGTATCCCAGGACATTGGCCCATGTTTACTAAGTAGTGTGTATCCCAGGACTATGGCCGATGTTTACGAAATATTGTTATTCCAGCGAGGGAGGATAACCTCATGGTGTTTTCACTACAGTCCACCATGTAGTAACTATGCCTATATGTCTCTTCATAACCAAGTACACTCGCTCCCTTTCTCTCTTTCTACCAGTACCCAAACTGTCTCTTTATCTTTCACAACCCAGCAGTCTCATACCAGCTCTGCCTCTTTTCTTTCTTGAACTCTGTACTCCCTCTCTCTTCCTTTTCTCTGTCTCCCCACTCACATGCTTGGTCATCTCTCTCTCTCCTTTCCTATCCTTCTCTCTTCCTTTTGCTCTCTCGCTCTCTTCCTCTCTATTTATACCTGAGAAGTGAGTGCAAATATAAGAGTGCATCAGCGAGGTCTCTCCGACTGTGCGATGCTGACACTCTCTCTGGAGATACCATTACCAGCGCTCTCTTGTCTCTGTCTTGACCCCCTGCAAAGTAAAAAGAGAGATGTTGCACTATATAAGGATAAAGAGTACCTGAAGGGTCAACCTGTCCCACTGAGCAAAACCTTACCAGGTCTTACCGGGCCTAACTAAGAGGGCTTCTCACCGGTCAGACAGAAGACTCCCGACTCCAGTATGTCCCAGTTAACGTCTCTATGAAGGTGTTTGACATCAGCCAAGGGTGATCCCTGTGGCAAAGGATTCTGGGAGAGTGGCTCATCTGGCTCTGGGTTAGTTCCCAGAGGGGCCGGCTCTTCTGATTGGTTGATAGGTTGAGGCAGGGTTTCTGTGGTCACATAGGGAAACAAGGCAGGTGTTATATGGGGGCATTATCTCAGTGTTACGTGAGGGGGGCAGTCATAATGGGATGGAATACATTGAGGATATTGTAGTAGCTGCATGTTGAGCATATCTGAGCCATTTCCGTTTGGATTTGCAGGTTTGGGTTATTCTGTCAGTCCATATCGCATGTTCAAACCATGCGGAAAAGGCGTTTTAAAAGCGGTTTCATTTCGGCTCTGCAAATTTAAGCAGAATGACCAAAAAGGCTGAAACTGGCTGGAATTGTTAACTCCGAAAGAGCTCCCTCCAGAGCCTAAAATATAAGGCGGAAAGGGTACCTCTCAGGTACCTCAGGTGTGCTCCTTTGTGAGCACAAGTGTCTCTCCATATGCTATTTGGAGGGAGGCTTCAGGGTATATATATGAGCATGGCAGTTGGCACTCCGATTGAAATAATCAATAGAACTGGTGCATGTCACATATAGATAGTATAGGTATACGATACCGATGGCGAGACCGGAAATCACGATGGTTGCAGTGTGCCGATACCTTACATTGAGTGCTGTTTCCTGATTCCCGGTCTCACCATCGGTATGGTATATCTATAGATATCTATCTCAATTGGGACTTGACTAAAATAGGTCGGACTGACAGTCTCTCTCTCCATGAGGATTGGCTATTTAACTGTGCGGTTCGTCAATTTTTATAGACGTGGTTTGAAGAATGCGATTTGTAACACAGAAAACGGCTAGTTGTGACTTATGACCTTGTCAAACCAGGACAAACTCACAGCTACTAGAATATCCCCCATTGTCTGGGTGCTGTATCAGGGGATCAGTCACATAGACCTTTCATATCTCACCAAGCTCTGTGGGCTCATTCTTCTCCTGGCTGTCGTCTTTATCTCCTTCATCCTCTTTGGATTCACTGACAATCTCGGGTCCCTCTCGTATGACATCAGTTTTGGGCTGTCCCGTTTTGTGTGCTCCTTTCCTCGCCTCTGTTCTTGAAGGTCCCCTCCCCCTCTTGTTCCTTTTTTTCCTTCGCCCTCTCCCTGTCTTGTGGGGCATCTCGGCAGTCTGCCCCCAGACAGGATGCTTCTCTTTCTCTGTGTGCAGTCTTTTCCCATTCGACATTGTCTGACTATGGCCTGCCGGGTTGTCCTCTTTCACTTCTCCCTGTAACTTTGAGGTCTCCTGACCATCAGGTCTGTCTTTCCTGGTCAGTGACCACTCTCCAGAATGACACATCTCTTCATGTGTATCCTCTGTTTTTCTGTCTTCTGTGAAGAACTTCTTGGAGCAGTCTAATTGGCAATCTATTTGGCTATCACTTACTAGGTCTCTCTGAATAGCTGTGGAAGTGTCTCTTTTGTCCTCTGTGGATGGATGTTGCTGGTTGTCTCCAGAGACCTGTCTTTGGCGGTCTCTGGAAATGTCTCTTGAGCTTTCGACGCAGGGCACCCCCATTTTCCCCCCAGGGATGTCCCTTTCCAGGGTACAATCTTCAAGCCTCTTTGATAAGCTTTTATCCTCCTGCAGACAGCTTCTGGAAACAGCTCCCTCTGCTTCCCAGCTCTCCTCCTTCTGCTCCCCTGAGCAGTCTGTGGAGACCCACGCCTGCTTCCCAGAAAATACTTCCCTCTCGTTGTCTCTCTGAAGAAGATCCAAACCTTTTCTCCATTCAGCCAGCAAGTCTGTCTCCTTGGAACAGTCTGTTGGATCAATATCCCAATATTTCTGCCCCTCCCCTGTGGACTTACTCTGGTCTCCGGCCCCTCCTGTGCAAGATCTTTCCTCCCAGGTATCCAGAGACCCTGCCTTCAAAGTGCTGAGAGATCCCACCTTCCCTGGCCTTCTTGGATGTAGCCAGGCCTGGTGTCCCTTCTTTTTACCCTTCCTGCTTGGAGCAGTCTTTGCTCTAGACGCCCATGTGTCTCTGTGACTCTCTATTCCTCCCTCCACTACCTTTTTGGGTGGTCTCAGCTCCACATACTCTCCTTCCATAAACTCCAGGAAAGGCCCAGAGAGAGAGCCAACCATAGGCGAGACAGCCCCTCCTCCCCATGTCTCTATATCCTCTTGACCATTGGCCAACGAGAGTTGAGCGTTGACTTTGTGATCTACCATATCCATACTTGTTATGCCTCCATCGCCTGGACTCCGACATTCCAGAGGGGGCATAAGAGGGCATGGGGGGCATCTCCTGCCCACGATGAAGCCTTCCTTGTGGATGAAACGTGGGTAGATGACCTCAGACCACGGCAGCCGGAGTACTTTCTCCTCTGCTGTTGCCAGACAGTTCTCCAGCCGTATGGAGCTGCGGTCCTTGTTGATGCTGTTGAGCCATTCGGCAGAGAAGAGGAAAGAGTGGGAGCTTTCAGGAACCACGATCTCCTGCACCCCACTGCCATCCTGGGAGAGGCACTTCAGCACCAGGCGGGGGGAGCACTCCAGATACGGCACCACCTGCAGGTAGAAGTCCCCGGGCTTCAGGAAGTGCCAAGGGAGGGACGAGAGCTGGACAAGGATCTTCTCACCCAGGCAGAGCGGCCAGCCCTCGTGAAAAAACAGGAACCCGCTGTACTGAGACTGCCAGAGAGAGAGAGCGGAGTGTCAGTGTGAGGAGAGAAAGAGAGAAAGGAAAGAAGAAGAAAATGAAAGGAAGGTAAAAAGGGAGACAAAGCGAAAGAGATAAAAATAGAGACAGAGAAAGATAAAAACTGTCTTCCGTAGAATGAGACATGCTGTGATAGAATGAGACACCTTGTGATAGAATGAGAGAACCCGTGATAGAATGAGACAGCCAATGACACAATGAGACCGTGAGACAATGATAACCTAAGACAGCCAGTGATAGAAAGAGACACCCTGTGATAGCCGAAGACAGCCTTAGATAGAATGAGACAGCCTGTGATAGAATGATACAGCCAATGACACAATGAGACAGCCCATGATAAACTAAGAGCCAGTGAACAAATGAGACACCCTGTGATAGCCGAAGACAGCCAGTGATAGAATGAGACAGCCAGTGACAGAATGAAGCAGCCAATAAAAGCAATGAGATAGCAGCCAGTGGTAGAATGAGACAGTGGGTTTCGCAGTGAGACTCACGCAGGCCTGGTGCTGCACACTTTGCAGGATGCGCTTGGCTGGGATGAGAAACTCGAGGGTGTATCTCAGAGCGTCCTCCCGGTATGTCCTCTCCAGCACCGAGAACACCTGGCACAGCAGCGTGGGGGCTGTTACCTCGAAGGGAGGATACAGGGAGGAGAGGGCGCTCTGCAGGCAATCCTCCACCGACTGGGGGGTCTGAGAGAGGGGGAGAACCCACAACATGTACACTGTATATACAGCAAAACCACTGCAGACACATGCACTGTATATGTGCGTATACTGTAACATACGCACACACGCATGCACTGTAAATATACATACCAGGACATACTTGAAAATGAGAGTTGACTCTGCATGTATTATTTCCTGGTAAAACATGTTATAAATAATATACTGTACACGTGTGTATGTATGATGTCGCATATATACTCCACACACACTCCACGGAATTTGTACATTGAATAGAAAAACACTCCCGTGTTTCAACTGATGCGAAGAAAGGCGTTAGCGTGAACAAGCGTCTTACCCTCAGCGTATGGGTCCCTGGAGAAGGTCCCTTTGTATGAAGGTCCCTTCGAAAAGTTGGTATACGTGGTGTTTTATGGGTTGAATAAACACATTTTTATTTTCTTCAACATTTGTCAGTGACGGTAATTAGTGTATACTGTACTTTGTTATGCACTTACACACGTGTATGTATGTATGTATGTATGTATATATGTATTTATATTGTAAACAAGTAAAGATGGGTAAAGAAAAAAATTATATAAATGCAGCCAAGGAGGAGATATATATATATATATATATATATATATATATATATATATATATATATATATATATATATATATATACAAATATAACTGTATGCTCATCTGCATGTCTTAGGCAGGTCTGCAACCCCGCCTTTCCCCATTATCACCCAGCACACAGCACTTCCACTGCAGCAAGGGATTCTGGGAAATGACATGCAAATGAGCACACAGTGTCACTTTTTGCCTCAATAACCATTTTTAACATGGTTCCCTATAGGCTTTTTTTTATTATATATATATATATATATATATATATATATATATATATATATATATATATATATATATATATATATATATCTCCTCCTTGGCTGCATTTATATAATTTTTTTCTTTACCCATCTTTACTTGTTTGCAATATAAATCGCACGCACAGCCTTTAGACCTTTGCATATTAATACATACCTGCAATTTAGAATTGGGATCTGACTCCTCCTGCATGTTACAGTATCTATCTCCTACATAGATATCCTGAAACATTTGCCGTTATTATACTGCCAAGTTTTCCAGCTTTTCATACTTACGATATAATAAACATAACTGTATTTAGAAAAAATAATAATATTAATTTTGACATTTTTATCTGTTTTGTCCACTTCCAGATTGGCAGCTGGGCACACGCACCTTTTTGGGGGGCGTCCCATAAGGGTATTTATTCTGGGTCTGCACTGTTAGTGTTGGCATCTTGAGGACGGTAACGCCGATACTGCTTTGTTACATCACAACCTTGTAATCTTCGAGTTCCACCCCCCCGCCCCCCCACACTCATCATATTCTTCTCCAACATACCAAACCCCATCAGTCTCCACATGATGCAACAGGTCACATGATACCGGGTCATAATTCTACATTAACAGTTGCCATCCAACTTGACAGCGCACCCAACCTGTCACTCGGACATCGGCGCCCAGCATGGTCACCTCAATCCAGCCAGGTACCGCCCAGCATTCGGCTCCTCCCAAATGAAGCAATCAAGCTCCCCATACCCACCGCCCGGTGGATGCAGCTCCCTCTGCCCAATGACCTATCATAGGCCCCATATGGTAATGTCACCCACTGTGACCCGGTTTTATCCTACACAATGTACCAACATGGCTTCCGCTGTGACACATACAGAATAAAACCTTTTCCAAACATTATACAATTATTTTCAATGTTTTTATTTAGTACCGATACTAAATCACTTCTGGGTCGGAGAGTTTACCCAGCGGGGGAGGCCGTGACTGAGTTCCCAGGTCACTTCCTCCTCCTCTTATAGCCCCTGCCCCCTCCTCCCCCCCCCCCTTCCCCACACCTCAAACCACTAGCCACCTCCCTTGCCTTTTCTTAAGGATTTTAACCCAGTCATGTCTAGGGTTGCTAGGCGGCTTCTTCAAAAATACTGGACACAATGGTGAAAGGTGCGACACGATCAAGACACCCCCCCCCCTCTCCGCTCCATGCTGTTTCCTCCTCTTCTTGACCCCACCCCCCGGCTCCTGAGGTAATGCAGCCAATCAGGATGGAGGAAGCTACCCAGCCCCCTAGCAACAGCCCTGCTCAAGGAAACCCCGTGGTCCCACCCCCCACCCCCAAGCCGGTCAGTTCACTATGTCCAAACAGGTAATACCGGACACATACATGTCCAGTATTACCTCACCGTTTTTACTGGACAGTGTCCAAATACAGGACAGTCCGGTTCAATACTGGGCACCTGGCAACCCTACGACATGTCCCTAAAGGCCAGATGAATGAGGCACCAACTACACCCAGGTACCAGGGATAAGGACCAGACAGGGGGAATTTTGGCCACCAAAAGGGGAGAAAGAGAAGGGGGGGGGGGGGAGCTTGGTACTGCGGCCATGCCTCCCTTCCCCTATATATGTCCTCTGAGAGCCTGCTGACCAGTCTCTTTAGCCACAAACTATACGTGCACGCAGGCAAGTTTATTATTTAACGTGGGTGCCGGTATGTTACCATTATATACATATATAAATATATATGCACAGCCTAAGCACAACATATGTGTCTGCACTATGCATGACATATTATACCCTACATCTTCATGCACACTGCATAGGTATGCATACTGTATATACAGAGCACATATACTTGTAAGCTACACCAGGGGTGCGCAAACTGGGGGCGCAAGATTTTCCTTGGGGGGAGGGCGCTTACAGAGGCCCTGCGCTCTTCCCCACAACATTTAAATTAAATGCCGAGGGAGGACACGTTGCCATGCCAACCCAACGTCACGTGACGTCCTATGACACCGTCCATGCCAGAGAGGAGGTGAGGGGGGGGGGGCAGGGAGGGGGGCGCAAACAGACAAGTTTGCGCCCCCCTGCTCTACACATAGCTTTAATCTGTACCTCAAAATCTGCAAATAATATCTCCTATTACTGCTCCCGAGATAAACCTTTGCACACACACATATATATATATATACAAAAAAGTGGTGATAAAGCACACCACATATATAAAACAATTAGCTCACAATTGGCAAGTGCACGTGCTATAAATAGTATAAAAGAGATACTTCTGTGTCTCCCATATAATGTACAGTATATGGCAGCGGTGCGCAAACTGGGGGGCGCGAGACTGAGTGTGGGGGGGGGGGGGGCGCAGGGTTTACCGAGACCCTGCACGCTTCCCGAAGGCACTTAAATTAATTTACCTTGGCTCCGGCGGCTTCTCACACGCGTCGCCATGGCAACGCGGCGTCATACGGCGCAGCGAGGTCATGTGACGTCACGTTGCTATGGCAACGTGACGTCACGACGCCAGAGCCGACGCCGGAGCGGGGGGTGAAGGGGGGAGCGGAGGTGAGGGGACCGCCGGCAGGGGGGCATAGGGAAAAAAGTTTGCGCCCCCCTGGTATACGGTATAATAAATATACATCACCACACCAGGAGTTCTGGATAGGAGACAGCAAACTGGATATACCTGTGGTGCACAAAGAGTTATATTGTGGTCCAAACGTGACACCAAAGTTTCAGTCCGCTATAGAACCTTCATCAGGGTTTAATATAGACTGCAGGAGGGGCCACCAACAATATTAGGGATACCCCCTGCTTCAGCACAGGTGGCTCAATCAGTGGCTCAGTCATTATGACTGAGCCACCTGTGCTGAAGCAGGGATATCCTTAAAACCTGGCCTGTTGGGGGGTCTTGAGGACTGGAGTTGGCCACCCCTGATATAGCGAGAGAGAGAGAGAAGGGGCTGTGTGTGACTGTGTTAGTATCTGGAGAAGAATGGCCCCGTATCACAGTTCAGACTCCAGCTGTTTCCCTGAAATCTCTGTGCCAAGAAAACATCTGGCCAAGTTTCACAAACTACTGAACGGAACTGAAGCAAACGTCGGAAAAACGTTTGGGCCCAGAAGGGATCCCTCATCCCAGAGCGCGTGGGGCTACAAACTGTCCCTCTCAGGGATAGACAGACAGACAGATAGATAGCTATACAGACATACAGACAGACAGACAGACAGACAGACAGCTATACAGACAAACAGACAGACAGACAGATAGATAGCTATACAGACAGACAGACAGACATAGATAGATAGATGTGTGTGTAATGTATACATGTGTGTTACATGTAATGTGTACATATATGTATATGTTTGTACGTGCGTGAGAGTGTTTCTATATATATGTGTGTGTAACATGTACGTGTGTTTATATATATTGGTGTGTAATGTGTATATACAAGTTTTCTGCGTGTGTATGTATACAGTATGTATGTCATTTGTACATGTATGTGTGTGTGTTTATAAATGTTTGTGTGAGAGTGTACGTACACGCACACACATACACATGTGTGTCTCATTATATATACAGAAATATATATATATACTGTACTGTATGTGTCTGTGTGTGTCCTGTCTCAGCCATAACACCAGCTGCAAGTCATTAAGTGTGTGAGATCATCTCTTCCTGGAGAGAGACACAGAGAGGGAGGGTGAGAGAGAGAGAGAGAGCGACAGAGAGAGTGTGATAGAGAGACCGAGAGAGAGGGAGGGAGACAGAGAGAGAGGGAGAGAGAAACAGAGAGAGAGTGTGAGAGAGACAGAGAGAGGGAGAGGGAGGGAGACAGAGAGAGGGAGAGGGACGGAGGGAGACAGAGAGAGGGAGAGAGACAGAGAGAGAGGGAGAGAGAGAGAAACAGAGAGAGGGGGTTGAGAGAGCGACAGAGATGTGTGAGAGAGAGAGTGAGAGAAAGAGGGAGAGACAAATAGAGAGACAGAGGGAGAGAGAGAGAGGGATAAGGAGGGAGAGAGAGAGAGACAGAGGGAGGGAGGGAGAGAGAGGGAGAAGGAGGGATAGGCAGAGGGAGGGAGAGACAGAGAGAGGGAGAGACAGAGATGTGTGTGAGAGAGAGAGACAGAGAGAGGGAGGGAGAGCCAAATAGAGAGACAGCAAATAGAGAGGGACAGAAAGGGATGCAGAGAGAGGGAGAGAGAGACAGAAAGAGAGACAGAGGTGTGAGAGAGAGAGACAAAGGGAGGGAGAGAGAGACAGAGATGTGTGAGAGAGAGACAGAGTGAGGTAGAGGGAGGTAGACAGAGAGAGTGAGAGAGACAGAAAATAGAGACAGAAAGAGAGGTGAATGGAGAGAGAGAGAGACAGAGAGAAACAGAGAGACAGAAAGAGTGCTAGTGGGAGGGAGACAGAGAGGGAGAGTGGAAGAGAGAGATGGTGACAAGGGGAGAGAGAAAGGAGATAGAGGAAGAGGGAAAGGCAGATAGGGGGGAGAGAGAGAGGGGGCGAGACACAGCAGGAGAGGGCTCAAGAGAGGGGTTGAGGGAGAGACACACAGGGAAGAAAGGAAAGAGAAAAAAGAGAGGAAGACAGAGGAGGGAGGAGGATGAGCGAGAGGGAGAGATATAGATGGACAGAATGAGACAGCACGGTACAGAAAGTAAGAGAGAGAGAGACACAGAGAAAGAGACAAGCTGACACTCAGAAAAAAGTCAGATTAACCCATGCGCTGCCAGAGAGGCCAGCAACGCGTTGCACAGCACAAACCAATGGGTACGACCCCCACCTGACAGCAGCGCTGCTTTTGGACCCATTTTGCAGCCAGGAGCGTGTTTATTTTGCGACTGCGCAGCCATTTTTTAAATACCCCCTCTTATTCACCCACCACGGCAAAACCTCAACCCCCTCTGTGTGTGCCCCCAAACCTCAGCTCCGCGCTGAACCCCGAGACGGCCGCACAGGCGCACAAAGTTTCCGGGGATTTATTTTTAGTGGAACACCAGATTTCTGTGTAATTAGAAACAGATTGAGAGAGAAACGGAGAGGAAGAGTGGGACAAAGGAAAGAGAGACAGACACAGAGAGAGAGACAGACAGAGAGAGAGAGACAGAGAGAGAGAGACAGAGAGAGAGAGAGACAGACAGAGAGAGAGACAGACAGAGAGAGAGAGACAGAGAGACAGAGAGAGAGACAGACAGACAGAGAGAGACAGACAGAGAGACACACACACACAGAGACAGAGAGAGATAGAGAGAGACAGACAGACAGACAGACAGAGACACACACACACAGACACAGAGAGAGAGAGAGATAGAGACAGAGAGAGAGAGAGAGAGAGAGACAGACAGAGAGAGAGAGACAGACAGAGACACACACACAGAAAGAGATAGAGACAGAGAGAGATAGAGACAGAGAGAGAGACGCAGAGAGACACACACAGAGAGAGATAGAGACAGAGAGAGAGAGACAGACAGAGAGAGACAGACAGAGAGACACACACACACACACACACACACAGAGATAGAGACAGAGAGATACAGACAGAGAGAGACAGACAGACAGACAGACAGAGACAGACACATAGACAGAGAGGATAGAGACAGACAGAGAGAGAGATAGACAGTTAGACAGAGAGAGAGGAGAGAGACAGACACAGACAGAGAGAGACATGGATGGGAAGGACAGTAGGTTCATGGCAGTCAGACAATTTGGATGGAGGGAGTGAGACAGTCACAGATGGAGGAGTGAAACCCTCACCATGTCTCGCTGCGGATGTGCAGTCACATTTCTAAGTGGGGTTTCATCTGCGGCAGTCTCTCTGGGTATCCTGCAGCGCTCTCGGTTACAGTCACTCAGATGCTCTGCCTGCCTGATGTCTGCATGTCTCAGAATGTGGAAGGCAGCGCTCTGAGCATCTCTCCTCCTCCTCCTCCTCCTCCTCCTCTTCTCTCTCTCTCTGTGCTTTTCTCTCTCCTCACACTGGGGACCTGTTAGGGGGGTTTGTTAAAGCACAGACCTCCCCCCCCCCTCTCTCTCTTCTCCCTGCTTCTCCTGCTCTCTGATTATTTTATCCCTGTCCCTGTTTGCTTCACTTGATCCTCTCTCCTCTCTCCTTGTGTCTCTCTGTTTTTCACATCTTTTCTCTGTAGTTCTCTCCTCTCTCCCATTCCTGTTTCCTCCCCCCTTCTTGTTCACTCATTTCCTTTCTCTCCTCTCTCTATCGCCTCTTCTCTATATATATCCTTCTCTCTCTCTCCTCTCTCTACTGTATATAACCTTTTCTCTCTCGCTCTCCTCTCTCGCTCTCCTCCTCTCTCTATACTTTATATATCCTCCTCTGTCGCTCTATGCCTCTCTCTATACTGTATATATCCTCCTCTCTCGCTCTATGCCTCTCTCTATACTGTATATATCCTCCTCTTTCGCTCTATGCCTCTCTCTATACTGTATATATCCTTCTCAAATTAAATCAAATCAGCTTTATTGGCATGACGAAAGAACATTTCAGTATTGCCAAAGCTTGAATAACGGGGCAGGGTCACTTCTCACTCTATCCCCTCTTCTCCGTGCCTCCCCCTCTCTTATATATATATATATATATATATATATATATATATATATATATATATATATATATATATATATTTGCTCTCTCTCTGTCTATCTCTTTCCTCTTTTCACATTCTCTCCTTTTCTCTCCCCTTTTCTCACTCACTATCTACCTCCTTTTCTCTCTCTCTCCTTTTTTTCCCCTCTCTCCTTTTCTCTATCTCTCCTTCCTTTCTTTCTCTCTCTCCCCTCCCCCTTTCTCTCCCTCCCCTTTTCTCTCTCTCCCTCTCCTTTTCTCTCTCTCTCCCCTTTTCTCTCTCTCTCCCCCTTTCTCTCGCTCTCCCCTTTTCTCTCTCTCCTTTTTTTCCCTCTCTCCTTTCTCTATCTCTTTCTCTCTCCCCTTTTCTCTCTCTCCTTTCCCTCTCTCCTTTTCCCTCTCTCTCCTTTTCTCTCTCTTCCTCCTCTCTCTCTCTCACTCAAATATCTATCTCTCTCTCTCTCACTCTCTCTCACTCTCACTCTCACAAATATTTAGGGAAATGTTTCAGATTGTCTCAGAAGAGAAATGAACAATCCCTCCTTTGTTCCTGTGCCCAAGGTGACACAGAAAGTCAGAGGCAGAGCCAGGACTTGTGTGTGTCACAGTATGAGCACGGCTCTGCCACTGACTTTCCATGGGAGCTTGTGCAATCATTTCCCTCTCCGTGACTCTGGATTAACCCAGCTCTGCCTCTGATTCTCTGTGTGACCTTGAGCAGAGTCCCTCTCCCTCCCCGCGCCCCACTCTAAACCCAGCTCTGCCTCTTCTTCTTTTTATGATCTTGGGCAGAGTCCCTTGCTCTCCCCCGTGCCCCACTCTAAATCCGGCTCTGCCGCTGACTTCTTGTGTAAACTTGAGCACTGCACCTTTCAAGGCCTCTTAACCCCTTCCAGAGGGGCCTGCAACGCAATGCAAAGTTCGGCACGGTAAGGGTTAAAGGGCTTCACCCACAGTGTGCCTTTGCCGGGCGCTTCATTGGGAACGGGCACCCTCCATGAAAACGTTCAGCACAAATGTTGCATCCTGCGTCACTTTAGCTTCTGATAAATGGGCCTCTTTGTGCACAGAATGGGGTAATTGTGTGAGAGGCAACGAGTGGGGGGCAGAGGAGGGGCACCCAACCCACACACACACACCCCTTAACTCCTCCACCACTGGATATATATATATATATACTGCACCGACACACTTTATTCGAGCAAATACCCAGTATATACCTGGCAGATACCTGGAATGCGCCACTCCTCACCTCTGACAAGCCCCGTTGCATTTGCCTTCCCAGCCTGGGTTCATGCCTGGCTGATGGGCGGCTGATCTGTTAAATGATAATGATTAGGATTTAATAGGCTGCAATGCTTCGCGTGTCTACCAGATGGCATAAATTCATGAATTGTAATGCAGTATATATATATATACTGTGCAGTATTGCAGCCAGCGGGAATAAAATGCTTCAATCCCTGCTTGGAAAATAACTCAATGCACTCGGGCAGAAAACAGTCACAAACCTCAATACACCCGGGTATACCCGAATTCGTGGGACTAGCCAAGCTCGAATAAAGTGTGTCGCCAGTGTATGTGTGTGTTTGTCAATGCGTGTATGTATGTATGTATATATATATATATATATATATATATATATATATATATATATATATATATATATAGCAAATGGAAATATTACTGTATGCTCATTCGCATGTCTTAGACAGGTCTGCAACCCCGCCTTTCACCATTATCACCCAGCACACAGCACTTCCACTGCAGCAAGGGATTCTGGGAAATGACATGCAAATGAGCACACAGTGCCACCTTTTGCTTCAAAACCATATGACATGGTCCCCTATAAGCTTATGCTTGCTGCATTTCACAGCTTTGAGCACAGCCTGGGTTAAAATGCATAGCCAGTAAACCCACCCACAGACAGCCTTCCCCCCCCCCCCCCTCACTCAATCGGGCCCAAGCCACTTCAGTGGCGAGGGTGCATGCCCTTGGACTGTCCTCCCGAAGTTGGACCAGTCCTCGGTTCGTTTCCCCAAGGATTTCAGCCTGAAGGCCTAGGTCCTCGCAGGCATTGATGCCTTCCTCCGTTAGGATTCAGGACATCCGTCTCTTCCTCCCTCTGGCCAACCAGCCCGCAAAGGAGTTCACGTCAGGTCGTTTTCCCTCTTTCGAGGGATGGTGACTAGCCCGTGGGTTGTGCCGGAGCACCCCAGCCCTAATGGGCCGGTTGTAAGAATATCATCCCTCCATAGCCAAAAGGCGCAGGAGAGATGTGGACCTGGGGCTATCCTACCCCTCGACAAGCCAGAGGACCAATGCGTGCCACAGACCATCCTACTTAAGCCCCAGGTAGGATAGGTACTGCATTGGTCATAGCCATATAGCCAAGAGGCAAATTCTTGATCTTAACCAAAAGGCCAAGAAACCACCCACAATGTTTTGACCATAATGGGTCTCCTCAGTGTGGGGTTGGTTATCACGCCTTGGATTACCCTCATTGGCTATGATACTGCCACCCACAGACAGCCGTTTCAACCTTAATGGGTCTCATCAGTGTGGGGTTGGTTATATTGTACTGGCTTTGCAAAATGAAGCAAGGGATAGGTTTTACTATACTTAGTTACGTTATGATGGGTAAAAAAAGTGACAAAACCCTCCACAGTAAAGCATATAGCAAATGGAAATATTACTGTATGCTCATTTGCATGTCTTAGACAGGTCTGCAACCCCACCTTTCACCATTATCATATATACCGCAGGTTTATTTGTTTCACCATTATCACCCAGCACACAGTGCTTCCACTGCAGCAAGGGATTTTGGGAAATGACATGCAAATGAGCACACAGTGCCACCTTTTGTCTCAAAACCATTATTACATGGAATCCTTAAAGCTGCAGTTCAGGCTCCCGTTTTTTTTTTTTTTTTAACCAATAGTTTCATGTGGGCAATCTCTACTTACCTAAAAAACTGCATAGCTGCCGGTTAATTCGTTCTCCGTCTATTGATCGGCAAAGTTTGGCGACATCTTTAGATATGGGGGATGTAAATGGTTGCTATAGTAACAAGCATGCTTGTTAAAATAGAATACAAGAAAATTGGTCTTTCAAAGTTGTTGTTTTTTAAAACAGAAAATGCTAAAAGTATTTTTTCTTACAACAGAACTGATTTATTAAAAAAAGCACACATGCAGGATGTATGTATTGTATTGTATGTCTTTATTTATATAGCGCCATAAATGTACATAGCGCTTCACAGTAGTAATACATATCGTATAAATAACAAATAATATAAATAACAGATCATGGGAATAAGTGCTTCAGACTTAAAAGTAACATTAAGGAAGAGGAGTCCCTGCTCTGAGGAGCTTACAATCTAATTAGTAGGTAGGGAGAACGTACAGAGACAGTAGGAGGGAATTCTAGTAAGTGCGTCTGCAGGGGGCCACGCTTTATGTATCATGTGTCCAGGATTATCCACAGTGCTATTCATATGCTTCTTTAAGCAGATGTGTATTAAGGTGGGTCTTAAAGGTGGATAGAGAGGGTGCTAGTCGGGTATTGAGGGGAAGGGCATTCCAGAGGTGTGGGGCAGAAAGTGAGAAAGGTTTAAGGCGGGAGAGGGCTTTAGATACAAAGGGGGTAGAAAGAAGACATCCTTGAGAAGAACGCAAGAGTCGGGATGGTGCATAGCGAGAAATTAGAGCTGAGATGTAAGGAGGGGCAGAAGAATGTAAAGCTTTAAAAGTGAGGAGGAGAATTGAGTGTGAGATGCGGGATTTGATCTGAAGCCAGGAGAGGGATTTCAGGAGGGGAGATGCGGAGACAGATTTAGGAAAGAGTAGAGTGATTCTGGCAGCAGCGTTTAGGATAGATTGTAGGGGAGACAGGTGAGAGGCAGGAAGGCCGGACAGCAGGAGGTTACAGTAATCGAGACGTGAGAGAATGAGGGCCTGAGTCAGAGTTTTAGCAGTTGAGTAACAGAGGAAAGGGCGTATCTTTGTGATATTGCGGAGGAAAAAGCGACAAGTTTTAGAAACGTTTTGAATATGAGAGGAGAATGAGAGAGAGGAATCAAGTGTAACCCTAGGCAGCGTGCTTGGGCTACTGGGTGAATGATCGTATTTCCAATAGCAATGTGGAAGGAGGTAGTAGGGTCAGGTTTGGGAGGAAGTATAAGGAGCTCTGTTTTTGCCATGTTAAGCATGAACTGCAGCTTTAAGCTAATGCTTGCTGTTTTTTAAACATAGCCTGGGATGAGATGCAAAGCCAGTGAACCCACTCACAGACAGACTGTTTCAACCTTGTGGGTCTCATCAGTGTGAGGTTGGTTGTACTGGCTTTGCAATTTGAGACTTTGGGTAGGTCTTCACCGCACATTATTTAGGTTATGCTGGATGAAAAGGTGACTAAAAACCCTCCACCGTATAGCATATAAAAATATTACTTGTGAGCATGTTCACATGTCTTAGACAGGTCTGCAACCCTGCTTTTCGCCATTATCACCCAGCATACAGTGCTTCCACAGCAGCAAGGGATTCTGGGAAATGACATGCAAATGAGCACACAGTGCCACCTTTTATCTGAAAACCATATATATATATATATATATATTCTTCTAACCACATAAGCCCACCCCTGCGGTTTTATGACAGGAAAAACAACCTCCTAAAAAAAGACGACGTTTAAGTTCCTGCCTCAATATATAAACACACATAACTTCCTTTCTCTAATACTTAGACACACGTGAGTAATATCAATAAATTCAGGCGATTATGATGGATGTAACAATACTAACTAAAAATGTCCTAAAGTCGACTTCAAATAAGTGACAGCTGTTGATTTTGCAGGGCGAGGCGTGTCTCATGATCTCTGAGTAGTTCTCCTTGGAGAGATACGGCTCACTCTACCTCAGCGGGGTCCATGTTTGGCCGAGCAAAATGTGACGGTGCTTGTCTCGAATCAGGAGGTGGACCTACAGGGCTGACGTCAGGGCAGGCGGCAGAGGTGCAGAGTCCAGGTGACAGGCAAAGGTCAGGGTAGGCGGAAGGCAGCGAGGTCGGGGTATATATAAAACAAAAAACAAAGAAGCCCAAAGCTACATCCAATATGACAAAAATACAAAGTGAAATACCTAAAAATCTCTTGAAAAGGGGTCATTTAGTTAAACCCTTTGGCCAAAGCGTTATAAGCCTGCTAGCCACATCAAGGCTTGACCGTTAGCAGGTCCTAACACTAACTGATTAAAATTCTTATCTACCGCTATAATTAGAGGAAGAATGATCGCATTGGATCTGTCACAGCCAGCTGCATGCAAGACCTGCTCACTTGGAAAGTGGGGAGGAGCGATCATAAACCCTGAGAGGGAGGGGCCACTGACTTCCAAAACAGCTGAGACCAGCTGGACAAAGTTAATAAACACACAGATACCCAGCAAGCTCTAAGAAACCCCCAAAATTACCACATAATATATATATGTGTATAAGTGTCAATTGGAGTGTTAGTGGGCGTGGCTAAATATACAACAAAAAACAAAGAAGCCCAAAGCTACATCCAATATGACAAAAATACACAGTGAAATACCTATATATCTCTTGAAAAAGGGTAATTTAGTTACATACATATATATATATATATATATCATACATATATATATATATATATTTATATATATATATATATATATATATATATATGTAGCCGTGACCCCTGATTCACCCCAAGGAATGGGAGGTTGCGCTTGCAAAGAGTAGTTGCAAAAGCCCGCGAAGGAGGAGAGTACATTTGGCGGGAGAGGAGCAGTCCCTTGACCCAGCAGCCCTACAGGGAGGGTCAGGTGAGAGCGTTTAGCCTATGGGCGGAGGAGTTGCCAGAGATATAGGCAGTGGTTACGCGCACGTGGCGTCAGAGCTGTTTGGAGAGACGAGGAGACGGAGATACTGCGCGGGGAGGTTGTACCCCCAGGCGCAGGCCAGGTGCCCCAGGCCCAGCTAGCCCTGAGTCACCTTAGAGACAAGCTGAGCTAGGGATCGCCTTAGTAAGGGTCTTACCCCCGTATTGTTAGCTTTGCCCGGGACTATTCTGTTGAGAGGGAGATCTGGGCTCAGACCCCTTTGGAGTTACCAGAGTCCAAGAGGGAGCGTCCGGGACCCTAGCGAGGGAAAGAGCGTTGTCAACACAGAGACCCTTTTCGAAGATCGTGGCAGTTCCGAGCACCGGAGTGCTCGGCAGGTGTTTCATCAAGTGCACCAACTGTAACTCTCATTCACCCGAGACATAGTGGCTGCGCAGTCACCCATACACACACATAGGGCCTGCTGTGAGCGGGAGAACTGAGTAGCATATTTGGACACGGGGTGGGCTCACCCGGTGGCGGGATTGGGGGAAGTTGTTGTTGGTGTCCGCCGAGGCGCAAGTTATTGTTGGCGTCCGCCGAGGCGCAAGTGATGGTGACGTCCGCCGTGGCGTGTTATATAATGTGTACCTGCATACCGGAATGTCATAGCATGTAATGTATCGTGAGTTTGACCTATCAGTAAAAGAGATTGGTTTTAGAACTTGGTTGTGTAACGGTAATTCTTGTATATACGTCCTGCGAAGACTAACTCCCCCTTTGGTGGGATCTGTCGCAGGTGGAGGCGCTGCACCTGACATATATATTGCACGCACCCCAGGCTCTCCGTGGCAGAGGCTTAGTATTCTGAAAGCCAGGGTCATATGTAGGATGATTTAGCCCAAATAGTGTCAACTCGGCCCTCTTTTCCAAGCACAACAAGTCTGTTTCTTTTCTTTACTTTATTTGTGGAAAGCAGGTAAAAAACAGGTACTTGTGTAGAGATGTAGGTGTTGGGATAATGTCTCTCTGTTGGTGCTTGATTGTTAAAGGCAGGTGAAAAAGATAATCCTACCAGTACAGGAGTTTACAGCAGAGTGCTCACTCATCCAGAGGTTATGGTGGAAAAGGAAGTGAGGGGCAGTGTGGGTAAAGGGAATAGCCTTGGGACAGACTATCTTGAACAAACAGAAGGGGGGCAGACTAGCCCATTCTGGTGAGGATCTCAGAGGCTGCAGTAGCAGCTCACTGATGTCATGCCCAGAGGCAAGAAATGCAACATTGTTACATGTCACACAGGCACAGTATGTGTATGCAAACTCCATGCAGCTGAAATATGAACTGACAGGCAGAAGCTGCAAAGGAGAGAGGGGGGTGAATCAGAAATGCAGTTCTTGTTCCATGACACTCCCCGTCGGGTATCTGGAGATACCACTATATAATTTGAATATGTGGAACATATGTGCAATGCATAACAAAAATAACATCACATTCTCAAACAATGCAAGAGTCCATGTCCACATAGCGATGTGACACCGGCCGGTATCACTGGTATCAAGGTCCCTTGGGCAAGGTTCTTTGGCAAAGGATGCAGGGTGGATGCACAGTTCCAGGTTTGCTGGTTGCACCCCAATGTCTTTGTGTAAAAGTCTCTGGCACTGTTTCCTTTAGCCTTGTGAGAGAACAGTCTTTTTGTCTCTGTAGTTTTACCCACAGAGTGCATCCCCTTGTAGGTATGCCAGTCGGGTAGCCTGTCGCTCTATCACCTGGCGTTTGGCAGAAGGAGATGGCTTTTGGCTCCTTGCGGAAGCGGAACAACACTCCTGGAAGGTTGGTTGTCGTGTCTAGTCCAGTAAAGAGGGCGTCGTTCAGGGAGACTCCCTGGAGATGAGCGCTGGGGCTGAACACTATCCGGATTTGATCGGGTTCCTGAGGGTGGTAGGCCCCAGATGATTGGAGGTACCGGCATTCTTCACCTTCCTTCATTAGAGGTACTGGCTTTGCGTGGCCGGTAAGGAATATCTTCTGGATGAAGGCCACAAAGTTGTTTTTGGTCTCTGGTTCCCTTTGTAGGTCGCAGAGGTGCGAAGTGAACCTAGAGATGGCATGTTCTCCATTGTTTAGGAAGCGCCTTCTTGGTGAATGGAATGGTAGCGGGTTCGCCCAACTGCCAGGTCCGTTTCTGACAAGCTCCTTGACCGTTGACATCAGGAATTCTCCATCTCCCATCAATGGTGTTTGCTTGTCGTCGTCCTTTGTGGTCTGGAACGCTGTGCAGCCTAAGTCATTGGTGCATTCCTCTTGCAAGAGAACGTTTCCACATATTTTGGTGATACGCCTTTGTATCTCTTTGTTGACTGCCCTCAGGAGGTTGTTCTCTCCTTGGACATGACGAAAAACAGTCTCTTCTGCCCTAGTAAATCCCTTTATGAGATGTCTTTGTGATTGTCTTTTTTTAGACGTGTGAGAGGACAGTCTTTTTGACACTGTGGCTTCACCTGTAGGGCGCAATCTTTTGCGGTTATGCCAGCCGTGACAGCTGGCTGCTTTATCGCTGGATACTCTGTGGAGAGGAACGACTGTACGTCCTAGCCGTGCCATTGCTCGCGAGAGGATCGTCCGCTTGTTTATTGTCTTTTGGATGACCCCTTTGTCAGTCACCTTTGGGAGGTTACTTTCTTCCTTCAGTGGAGTCGACTCGTCATCCTTGGTTATCTGAACCGCTAAGCATCCTAGGCCATTGTCACATTCCTCCGATGCAAGGATGTTTTTGTTGACCTCAGGGCTATGACCTTGTCTTTTCTCTTCACTTGGCCCTTCGGTCACTTGGAGATGGCCAAGACATGGTTCAGAGAGAGATGTGTCCACATTCTGTTACTACCGTTCTGCGGGCATCAACATAGTCTTGCCCGTGCTTTTTGTCGGTGCACGCGTTGCCCACTATCACCCATCCTAGGCCAAGTCTTTGGGCGTATGGCGCGTTGTGGGGTCCGTTATGCTGTTTACGGACTTTAAGTACCCTCATGATGTCCCTGCCGAGCAGCAGCAAGATCTTGGCGCCTTGTTCTACCAGCAGGATGTAGTTGGCTATTCCCTTGAGGTGCGGGTAATGGAGTGCCATGTCTGGTGTGGGAATCTCGTCCCTGTTTGTGACCATGTGGCTGCACTCGATGAGTGTGGGAAGGGGCATGTTCACTTTGCCGTCTATTGAGCATATGGTGTAGCCATTCACTCTTCTCCCTGTGGTCTCCATCCGCCCTGCGCACGTTCTGAGAGTGTAAGGAGAAGCACCGTCTTGTATGTTAAACATGTCGAAGAACTCTGACCTGACCAGTGATCGGTTGCTCTGGTCGGCGAGGATTGCGTACATCCGAATAGCCTTCTCAGGTTGTCCCTGGGGGTGCACTGCGACAAGGCATATTTTGGAGCAGGACATTTTGTCACCTTCTTTTCCGCAAACCTCAGTGCGCTGAGATGTGATGGATGTTGACTCTCCTTTTTCTTTCTCCCCGCCATGCTCCGCTACGGAGGATGGGTTGTTGAGTTGGTGGAGTGTCAGCGCCTCTGGGTGTAGCGATATCACGTGCTTGTCACTTTCGCACACTGTACATTTGATTTCTTCTTTACAGTCTCTGGCTAGGTGAGTCGTGGAACCGCAGCACCTGAAGCAAACTCTGAATTCTCCAAGTAACCTCTTGCGTTCCTCTAGTGACTTCATCCTGAACCCAAAGCACTTGTTGAGTGGGTGTGGCTTCTTGTGTATGGGACATTCCCTGTTTAGGTCCCTTGGTTCCTCGCCTCTGGCGACCGACTGATCGGGAGTAGTTTGGGTCGTGGGAGGCACGTCTGTCCTGTGGACCGAGATGGGTGTTTGGGTGTTACCATATCTCGTCACTGGTCTCTCGTTCCTCAGGCTGCTTGCACAGTATGTGGTTTGCGCACCCAAGATGAAACTGGGATCGTTCCTTGTCCTTGCCGCTTTGCGGATAAAGCTCACGAAGAATGAGAATGGGGGTAGACGATTTTCTTCTCTCTTTTGTATTTGGAACCTTGTGAAATCCATATTTCTTGTAGGTTGAAGGGAAGCTTCTCCAGGATGGGTCTCACTCCACGAGCTGAGTCTAGGACGTTGAGACCTATTAAGGAATGGTCTTTCCTTGCGAACT
Organism: Ascaphus truei; assembly: GCF_040206685.1. Classification (NCBI taxonomy): domain Eukaryota; kingdom Metazoa; phylum Chordata; class Amphibia; order Anura; family Ascaphidae; genus Ascaphus; species Ascaphus truei. The sequence continues at coordinate 22,920,877 of NC_134495.1, forward strand.
CCAGTTCTTGCAGCAGGTCCCCGAGCTCTCGTAACTTTGAGTAGTCTTTAGTTGTGATCTTGAGGAAGCTGTCGACTCTTTGAAGAGCGAATCCTCGACTGCTTCGGGGCTGCCGTAGGACTCTTCTAGCCTTTCCAACACTAGGTCAAGACCTACTTGGGGTTGGTGCGCATTTGCCTCCCGAAGTCTCTTCGCGTGCTCCCTGGATTCGTTCCCCTCTGAGTTCTGCCATGCTGTAGGTGTGTGTAGGCCTTTAGCCAGTGCGTGTGGCGTGCGGTTTGTTACCTGTGTCAGCGATGGGCAACTGTCTCAGATGATGCCGAGCGGTGTCCTGCAGCGTTCAGCGTGGGGGTAGCTGTACTCAAAGGTGTCTGGTGGCTCTGATCCGTGTCCTGGAGGGTTTCCGGTAGCGTGGCCCTTGATGTCGCTAGCCTTTGGGACGTGCGCAGGGGTAGGTGAGATGGTGGCTCCTCACTATGGGGCTGTGCAGAGGGTGAACTCAGACAGAGAAAGGCAATTAGGTTTTGTGTAAGAAGCACTGTTTGTCTGCAAAGCTGCTGCCTCGTGTGCAAGGTTGTTTGCTGGTTAAAGCTTGCTGCCCTGTCTGAAAGGCTGCTTGTGCAGTGTAAGCTGCTTGGTGCTTTTTTTGTCTGCAGAGACTGCTCTGTGTTATCATGGAGTCTGGAGTAGCAGCTCCTGTAAGTGTCTGTAAGGCACACGGTATCTTTTTCACTATTCTGAAAGCCAGGGTCATATGTAGGATGATTTAGCCCAGATAGTGTCAACTCGGCCCTCTTTTCCAAGCACAACAAGTCTGTTTCTTTTCTTTACTTTATTTGTGGAAAGCAGGTAAAAAACAGGTACTTGTGTAGAGATGTAGGTGTTGGGATAATGTCTCTCTGTGGGTGCTTGATAGTTAAAGGCAGGTGAAAAAGATAATCCTACCAGTACAGGAGTTTACAGCAGAGTGCTCACTCATCCAGAGGTTATGGTGGAAAAGGAAGTGAGGGGCAGTGTGGGTAAAGGGAATAGCCTTGGGACAGACTATCTTGAACAAACAGAAGGGGGGCAGACTAGCCCATTCTGGTGAGGATCTCAGAGGCTGCAGTAGCAGCTCACTGATTTCATGCCCAGAGGCAAGAAATGCAACATTGTTACATGTCACACAGGCACAGTATGTGTATGCAAACTCCATGCAGCTGAAATAAGAACTGACAGGCAGAAGCTGCAAAGGAGAGAGGGGGGTGAATCAGAAATGCAGTTCTTGTTCCATGACACTTAGGCCCTGTGAGCCAGCAGGTAACACAGCACATAGTAACAGCTTGCTAGTGATAGGAAGCAGGGTTACATATATATATACATATATATATATACCCCTCCCCTGGGGTATATAACATGGATCCAGCTAAATTTAGGTGTTCTATGTGGAGTTCCAGATAGCCTCTCCTTAGGGAGTGGGTGAATACCCCTTACCCCATCAGGGGGTAAGGGAGCTAATGATAGGTTCTTGGGGCCTCAAGCTCCTTGGGCAGATTCCAGGGAAGGGTCCTGCGAGCTAGGCTCTGATCCAGAAAGATACATTCAAGCTGCGAGGGGTAGGAGAGAGAACCGCCTATGATTGTACCTCTCTTGCATGGGAGATGAGATGACAATCTGCCACAATAAAGATCCAGTAGTACCATCACTGCTGTGTGTTCTATGGAGGAGAGAATTGCCAGTGGGGGTTACCCCTGTTCCTAATAGGGTCCCTGCAGGATGGAGGCACTGCACAGAGAGAGAGGAATGCTGAAACCCTGTCCTGTTGCTGCTCCCAAACATCAACAGCGGAGACTCAGCCTTCTGTACACATACAGGTTAGCACGACAAACACCAGGTACCTGCAAATCTCCATTAGTAAGGGGGGGCGGGGAGGGGGAAGGGTGCTACATATATATTTATACACACACACCGTGATGTCACGGTCTCCAGGCAGATGTGGATGGGGCTTAGCTTCTGCTGAGTAAAGGGAGTTACTTTGTGTGGCCCTACACAGTTAACCCCTTAAAGCCGTAGTAATCCCAAAGGGGGGGGGGGGTTATATATACTGTACAGTGGTGAGAAAACGTTTGTGAACCCCAATGATAATTACGAAAATTCCATCATTTTTTCATGATAGCCTTCTTGAATCAAAACAAGTATTTTCTGAAATATCCAATAGGGTTTATATCAACCAATTACATGTCTTTTGAAACATAAGGTTATACTGTATGAATTAGACAAACAATTAGTAATTAAGAGTCAACCTCATCTACGTTGTACTGTAACTATGTAGGGTTTGTGCAAAAGTAAGTGAAACCCTTGGTTTTATCAGCTAAATTAAAGGGGATAATTCGAATCAGCTGTTTAAATTATTTGTAGATCTTCATGGGTGAGTTTGGGAGGCCCCACCCTACATAAAGATTAGAAACTTTGTGCGTTTGATCTTCACCATACAGGTGTGTGGAAACACATCATGCCACGATCAAAACAAATCTATGAGGACCTCACAAAAAGCAGTTATTGATGCTCATCAGTCTAGAAAGGGTTACATGAACAAAGTAGTTCCTGTAGATCCACGTGGGTAAGGAACCGGAAGAGCACAGCAAAACGAAAAGCGAGCACCAGGCAATAAAGCTATTAAAAAGTGAGGTTTATTTGTATAAAGCACACAACAGCATGGACAGGAGGAGGTGAAGTATCCCTCTTACGCATTTCACGCTCTTGATCTTTATCTTTGCAAGAGCAAAGGACACAGTGCTATCTGTGATCACCATCAAGACACATTGAACTATTACTTTGCAGGTTTATTTAATTGTGGCTACTTGGACTTCTATTCAGTCTTTATGGATCTAAGACACACATAGGTTGGGTACTAGTGGTTTGAGCTCTGGGAGAGACTCAGCAGTCTCTTTTCTAACATAGAAAGGGTTACAAAACCATTTCTGAGGATTTAGGGCTCCACCAATCCGTTGTCAGACAAATGGAGAAAGTTCAAGATCACAGTCACTCTACCCAGGAGCGATCTCTCCAAGAACAAACCGGCAAATCATCCAGGAAGTCACAAAGAACCCCAGAGTAACATCCAAGGATCTGCAGGCCTCTCTCATCTTGGCTAATTTGAGTGTTCATGACTAAACTATCAGAAAAAGACTGAATCAAAATGGTGTTCATGGAAGGATAGACAGGAGGAAACCACTGCTCTCTAAAAAGAACATTGCTGCTCATCTGAAGTTTGCCAAAGTGCACAAAGATGATCCACAAGACTTCTGGAACAATGTTCTCTGGACAGACGAGTCAAAGGGAGAACATTTTGGCCTCAATGAGAAACTTTATGTTTGTCGTAAAATCAAATACTGCATTTGAACAGAAGCACGTCATCCCAACCGTTAAGCATGGTGGTGGGAGTTTGATGGTTTGGGGTTGCTTTGCTGTCTCAGGCCCTGGACGGCTTGCCATCATTGACAGAACCATGAATTCTGCATTGTATCAGAAGATTCTAGAGGAGAATGTCAGGCCACCTGTCCGTGAGCTGAAGCTGAATCGACAGTGGGTCATGCAGCAAGACAATGATCCTAAACATACAAGCAGATCTACAAAAGAATGGCTGCAGACATATAGTTACATAGTTACATAGTAGATGAGGTTGAAAAAAGACATACCTCCATCAAGTTCAACCTATGCTAAATTTAGACAACAGATACTTTATCCTTTACCTATACAGTACTTACTTATTGATCCAGAGGAAGGCAAACAAAAAAAACCCAGAGTCATATCATCCAATGATGTCTCATAAGGGGAAAAATAAATTCCTTCCTGACTCCAAGAATTGGCAATCGGATTAATCCCTGGATCAACATATTTCCCATGTATACTTATTTGGTATATCCCTGTATACCTTTCCTATTTAAAAAGATGTCCAACCTTTTTTTGAACAAATCTATTGTATCTGCCATCACAGTCTCCATGGGTAGTGAATTCCACATTTTAACTGCCCTTACTGTAAAGAACCCTTTCCTTTGTTGCTGGTGAAATCTCCCTTCCTCCAACCTTAAGGGATGGCCCCGGGTCCTTTGTACTGCCCGTGGGATGAATAGTTCTTTTGAAAACTCCTTGTATTGTCCCCGAATATATTTGTATATAGTTATCATATCCCCTCTTAGACGCCTCTTTTCTAATGTAAATAAATCTAATTTAGCTAGCCTCTGCTCATAAGTTAGATCAGGGGTGAGCAAACTTTTTATGCCAAGCCCCCCTTTTTATCCATGAAATTTCTCGGGCCCCCCCTGCCTGATGTAATCAAAATCACATGGAAAAAAAACCTTTATTAAACGGTATACAATGTAAATACAAATATGTCTAAGGCCGCGCATATAGTGCCCGCGACGTCACCCGTCGCCGCTAGCGAAAGTTGTATTTCGCTTTGCGGCGGCGTGGGCGACCAGGCCATTGATTGGTTCAGGGGCTGTCACATGAGGCGAAAGCCCCTAAAACATCAAATATTGCCGGCTTCAAAAAATCGCGTTGCCACGTCACGCTTACTATAAGCGCATGCGGCGGCGACAATGCATTTGTTTTCGGGCGACGTCGCATCGCCGGCACTATAAGCGCAGCCTAAATACTTACATACTTCAACAGCTCGCCCTTGCAAAATTAGGCTGCATCCACGCTGCCGCTGAGAGCGGTGACATCACCAACTCTCCAAGCATGAGCACAGGGTGTCCTGCATAATTTTGCAAGCACGAGCGGGGAAGTGTTTACACTTTTTTTTATTATTTCTGTACATTCATAGTATGATTGATATAGTGGCAGCGACCCTCTCACTTGCAGAGGATCGCAGCGAAGCAGGCTGCCAGCGGAGGAGAGCAGGACCACAGCGCTATTGTAGGGCAGACACCGGAAGGAGGGGCGTTTGACATCACAGCGCTGGGGCGTGCTCCACCCCTGTACCTCCGAGTCACGTGGCCCCACCTGCACTATTCTGTTTGGCCGCCCGCGCGCGCACATCTTTTTTGCCTGCGCACCTAGGTTTTGCCGCAAGACCCCGCCTAAATAATCTTGCGCCTGGGTCGCCCCCCCCCTCAGTTTGTGCACCGCTGCATTCAATCACAACACCCACACACACAATCACAACACACAACCAACACACACACTCAATCACAACACACACACACAGACAGACAACCAACAGGCACAGCACACACACACACACACACACACACACACACCCACTCAAATCACAACCAACACAGCACACACTCAATCACTACACACACACAGTCACAACCAACACTCACATAATCACCACCAACACACAACACTCAATCATAACACCCACACACACACTCAATCACAACACACACACACAGACAATCAACAGGCACAGCACACACACACACACACAACACACACTGCAGTCTATATATATACTCACAAACACACACACACACACACATATACATATATATATATATATATATATACTAGCTGAGAGCCCCGGCGTTGCCCGGGATGTTTGTGGTGTGGGGGTGGCATTTGGGTGGGGAGTGTTCCACGCGGGCCATGGCGGTGTGCGGTGGTACTGCTGCTGTGGCTGTACTGATGGTGATTGTATCGGTGTGCTGATTTGGGAGGGTTTGGTGCTGATGTGGGGGTGCGGATGTGGGGGTGCCGATGGGGGAGGTGCGAAGGTGGCGATGTGTGGGCGCTGATGGTGTTGATGGGGGCTGGGAATGGCGGGGAGCCGAGAATGCCAGTGTGCTGGGGGGGGCATGGGATACCGGTGTGCTGATGTGGTGGTGCTGGGGATAGTGTGTGTGTGTGTGTGTGTATACATTGTATGTGTATGTGTGTGTGTGTGTGTATACATGTGTGTGTGTGTATGTGTACGTGTGTGTATACATGTGTGTGTATACATGTGTGTGTGTGTATACACATGTGAGTGTGTATACACATGTGTGTGTGTATACACACGTGTGTGTGTGTATACACATGTGTGTATACACATGTGTGTATACACATGTGTGTGTATATACATTGTGTGTATGTATATATCTTGTGTATGTATATATTGTGTGTATGTTTACATGTGTGTGTGTATATACACGTGTATACATGTTTGTGTGTGTGTATACATGTTTGTGTGTATACATTGTATGTGTGTGTGCGTGTGTATAAGGGTGTGTGTATACATGTGTGTGTGTGTGTGTGTGTGTATAAGTGTGTGTATGTGTGTATAAGTGTGTGTGTGTGTGTGTGTGTGTACGTGTGTGTGTACATTTGTGTGTGTGTATACATGTTTGTGTGTATACATGTTTGTGTGTATACATGTTTGTGTGTATACATGTTTGTGTGTATACATGTTTGTGTGTATACATGTTTGTGTGTGTGTATACACGTGTGTGTGTATACATGTGTGTGTGTGTATACATGTGTGTATGTGTGTATACATGTGTGTGTGTATACATGTGTGTGTGTATACACGTCTGTGTGTGTATACACGTGTGTGTATACATGTGTGTGTGTATACACGTGTGTGTGTGTATACACGTGTGTGTGTATACACGTGTGTGTGTATACATGTGTGTGTGTATACATGTGTGTGTGTGTATACGTGTGTGTGTGTGTGTGTGTGTATACATGTGTGTGTGTGTGTTTATACGTGTGTGTGTGTGTATACGTGTGTGTGTGTGTATACATGTGTGTGTAAACATGTGTGTGTGTGTATACATGTGTGTGTGTGTGTTTATACGTGTGTGTGTGTGTATACGTGTGTGTGTGTATACATGTGTGTGTGTATATATGTGTGTGTGTATACATTATGTGTGTGTATACGTGTGAGTGTATACGTGTGTGAGTGTATACGTGTGTGAGTGTATACGTGTGTGAGTGTATACGTGTGTGTGTATGTCTCCATGTGTGTGTGTGTATGTCTCCATGTGTGTGTGTACGTGTCTACGTGTACATGTGTGTGTGTGTCTACGTGTACATGTGTGTGTGTACGTGTACATGTGTGTGTCTACGTGTACATGTGTGTGTGTGTGTACGTGTGTGTGTGTGTGTCTACGTGTGTGTGTGTGTGTGTGTGTCTACGTGTGTGTGTGTGTGTCTACGTGTGTGTGTGTGTGTCTGTGTTTGTGTATACGTGTGTGTGTGTGTATACGTGTGTGTGTATACGTGTGTGTGTGTCTACGTGTGTGTGTGTCTACGTGTGTGTGTGTCTACGTGTGATGTGTGTGTCTACGTGTGTGTGTCTACGTGTGTGTGTGTGTCTACGTGTGTGTGTGTGTGTGTGTGTGTGTGTCTACGTGTGTGTGTCTACGTGTGTGTGTGTGTCTACGTGTGTGTGTGTGTGTGTGTGTGTGTCTACGTGTGTGTGTGTGGGGGGGGGAGGTGGTGGGAAGGGGGGGAGGTGGTGAGAAGGGGGGGAGGTGGTGAGAAGGGGGGGAGGTGGTGGGAAGGGGGGGAGAGGTGGTGGGAAGGGGGGGAGGTGGTGGGGAAGGGGGGGGGAGGTGGTGGGAAGGGGGGGAGGGTCGTGTGAAGGGGGGGGGCGGGGGTGGTGCGAAGGGGGGAGGTGGTGGGAAGGGGGGGAGGTGGTGGGAAGGTGGGTGAAGGGGGGGTGAGGGGAGGTGAAGGCCGCTCCCTCAGCCGTCCGGAAGGTCCTACGTGGATCTGAGGCGGGAGGCAGCTTGTTGTGGCCGCTCCCCCGCTGTGTCCCGGGCGCTCGCTCCCCCGCTGACTGTAGCGGCGCCGAGGGGGGGGGGGGGGCTGAAATCGCGGGAAACAGGAGACACGGGGAGAGGAGGAGGTGCGCGCGGGTGTGGAGGCTGATGTTCGGGGAGGAAGAGGCGGAGGCTCCGGGACCCGGCGGTATGTGAGCCCCACACCCCGGGTTATTCATGCTGCTAATGTACACCCCCCCCCTAGTGTGTGTGTGTGTGTGTGTGTGTGTGTGTGTGTGTCACAGTGAATAATGAAAACCAAACCAATAGAATGTAATGTCCAAATGGAGTCCTATTAAAGTTGGTAATCAAGGATGCTCACGTCAACGATGTGATATGAAAAAAAGAAGAAAAACAAATTATGGTGCAGTAACTCAAATTAGGAGGTGAAAAGGTGGGCTAAACACACAAGACAAACAGGACATACAAACCAAGACAAACACACATGAAACGTAACACTAGCACAGGCCTATTAATAAAGAAATGCTGATTTAATAAGGTGGAGGGTAAATGAGACACGCATCCGGAGGGGCAAAATTACAACCCTACTCACAAGATGCCAGATAAAACAAGCAGCGAACTGGGGACATGCAGCTGGGCTTCCAAGATGGCGACCGGGATCCTCTCACTGGCGTCCTCACGTGACAGGGGTGAAAGGCTGAATCCCTCAGGTGATACAACTTCCGAACGGATGTGACGTCACATCCGTTCGGAAGTTGTATCACCTGAGGGATTCAGCCTTTCACCCCTGTCACGTGAGGACGCCAGTGAGAGGATCCCGGTCGCCATCTTGGAAGCCCAGCTGCATGTCCCCAGTTCGCTGCTTGTTTTATCTGGCATCTTGTGAGTAGGGTTGTAATTTTGCCCCTCCGGATGCGTGTCTCATTCACCCTCCACCTTATTAAATCAGCATTTCTTTATTAATAGGCCTGTGCTAGTGTTACGTTTCATGTGTGTTTGTCTTGGTTTGTATGTCCTGTTTGTCTTGTGTGTTTAGCCCACCTTTTCACCTCCTAATTTGAGTTACTGCACCATAATTTGTTTTTCTTCTTTTTTTCATATCACATCGTTGACGTGAGCATCCTTGATTACCAACTTTAATAGGACTCCATTTGGACATTACATTCTATTGGTTTGGTTTTCATTATTCACTGTGGCGCCGGTTCTTCTTTTTTTCTAATTGTGCTTTGACTGACTGTACTGTCAGTGTTTACCTGGCTGCCAGTTTTTTAACATATAAGTGTTTTAATTTATATACTAGCGCTGTTTTACACCATTCTTTTTTCTGTTTTTGTGTGTGTGTGTGTGTGTCCCTGTGTGTGTGTGTGTGTCCATGTGTGTGTCCGTGTGTGTGTTTGTGTCCCTGTGTGTGTGTGTGTGTGTGTGTGTGTGACACTGTGTGTGTGTCCCTGTGTGTGTGTTTGTGTCCCTGTGTGTGTGTGTGTGACACTGTGTGTGTGTGTCCCTGTGTGTGTGTGTCCCTGTGTGTGTGTGTCCCTGTGTGTGTGTGTTCCTGTGTGTGTGTGTCCCTGTGTGTGTGTGTCCCTGTGTGTGTGTGTCCCTGTGTGTGTGTGTCCCTGTGTGTGTGTGTCCCTGTGTGTGTGTCCCTGTGTGTGTGTCCTGTGTGTGTGTCCATGTGTGTGTGTCCCTGTGTGTGTGTCCCTGTGTGTCCTTTGGCCGTCACTCCGCCTCAGGCCAATGAGAGGTGTGCGGGGGCGGCCCAAGGGACCAATGAGATTTCCCCTAGGGACACCGGACATCCAGCAGGCAGGCAGGCAGGCAGGCAGGCAGGCATACAGTGCTTTCACTAATATAGTATAAGAAATGAAAGCACTGTATGCCTGCCTGCTGGATGTCCGGTGTCCCTAGGGGAAATCTCATTGGTCCCTTGGGCCGCCCCCGCACACCTCTCATTGGCCTGAGGCGGAGTGATGGCCAAAGGACACACAGGGACACACACACAGGGACACACACACAGGGACACACACACAGGGACACACACACAGGGACACACACACAGGGACACACACACAGGGACACACACACAGGGACACACACACAGGGACACACACACACACACAGGGACACACACACACACACAGGGGGACACACACACACAGGGATACACACACACAGGGACACACACACAGGGACACACACACACAGGGACACACACACAGGGACACACACACACAGGGACACACACACACAGGGACACACACACACAGGGACACACACACACAGGGACACACACACACAGTGACACACACACACACACACACACACACACACACACACACACGGACACAAACACACACACAGGGACACACACACACACACGGACACACACAGGGACACACACACACACACAGTGTCACACACACACACACACACACACACACACACACACACACACACACACACACACACACACACACACACACACACACACACACACACACACACACACACACACACACACACACACACACACACACACACGGACACGGACACAAACACACACACGGACACACACATGGACACACACACACACACACACACACACACACACACACACACACACACACACAGGGACACACACACACACACAGTGTCACACACACACACACACACACACACACACACACACACACACACACACACACACACACACACACACACACACACACACACACACACACACACACACTAGGGGGGGGGTGTACATTAGCAGCATGTATAACCCGGGGGTGGGGCTCACATACCCGCCGGTCCCGGAGCCTCCGCCTCTTCCTCCCCGAACATCAGCCTCCACACCCGCGCGCACCTCCTCCTCTCCCCGTGTCTCCCTGTTTCCCGCGCTTTCAGCCCCCCCCCCCCCCCTCGGCGCCGCTACAGTCAGCGGGGGAGCGAGCGCCCGGGACACAGCGGGGGAGCGGCCACAACAAGCTGCCTCCCGCCTCAGATCCACGTGGGACCTTCCGGACGGCTGAGGGAGCGGCCTTCACCTCCCCTCACCCCCCTTCACCCACCTTCACCTCCCCTCACCCCCTTCACCTCCCCTCACCCCCCTTCACCCCCCCCCGGCGCCGCTACAGGTCAGCGGGGGAGCGAGCGCCCGGGACACAGCGGGGGAGCGGCCACAACAAGCTGCCTCCCGCCTCAGATCCACGTGGGAGCTGCCGGACGGCTGAGGGAGCTGCCGGACGGGTGAGGGAGCGGCCGGACGGGTGAGGGAGCGGCTGGACGGGTGAGGGAGCGGCTGGACGGCTGAGGGAGCGGCCTTCACCTCCCCTCACCCCCCTTCACCTCACTCCACTTCCCCTCCCTTCCACCCCTCCCTTCCACCTCCACCTCCCTCTACCCCCCCCCTATCACCTCCCCTCCACCCACCCCCCCTTCACCTCCCCTCCACCTCCCCTCCACCCCCCCCTCCACCCCCCCTTCACCTCCGCCTCCACCCTCCCTCCACCCCCCCTCCACCCCTCCCCTTCACCTCCCCCTCCAGCCCTCCCCTTCACCTCCCCCTTCACCCCCCCTTCACCTCTCCCTCCACCCCCCTTCACCTCCCCTCCACCACCCCCCTTCACCTCCCCCTCCCACCCCCACCTTCACCCCCCCTTCACTCCCCCTTACAACCTCCGCACCCACCTCGCCCCCTCCTCACCACCTCCCCCCAACCTTCCCACCACCTCGCCCCCCCTTCCCACCTTCCCACCACCTCCCCCCCCCTTCCCACCTTCCCACCACCTCCCCCCCTTCCCCACCTTCCCACCACCTCCCCCCCCCTTCCCACCACCTCCCCCCCTTCGCACCACCTCCCCCCCCCCTTCCCACCACCCTCCCCCCTTTCCCACACACCTACCCCCCCTATCACACACACACGTAGACACACACACACACACACGTACACACACACACACATGTACACGTAGACACACACATGTACACGTACACACACACATGTACACGTAGACACACACACACATGTACACGTAGACATGTACACACACACATGGAGACATACACACACACACGCGAGACATACACACACACGTATACACTCACACACGTATACACTCACACACGTATACACTCACACGTATACACCACACAGGTATACACACACATAATGTATACACACACACATATATACACACACACATGTATACACACACACGTATACACACACACACACACACGTATAAACACACACACACATGTATACACACACACCACACACACACGTATACACACACACACACATGTATACACACACATGTATACACACACACACACACGTATACACACACACACACACACACACGTATAAACACACACACACACACATGTATACACACACACACACACATGTATACACACACACGTGTATACACACACACATGTATACACACACACGTGTATACACACACACGTGTATACACACACACACGTGTATACACCACACGTGTATACACACACACACACGTGTATACACACACACACACGTGTATACACACACATGTATACACACACACATGTATACACACATACACACATGTATACACACACACATGTATACACACACACAAGTGTATACACACACACAAACATGTATACACAAAAACATGTATACACACAAACATGTATACACACAAACATGTATACACACACACAAATGTACACACACACACACACACACACACACACACTTATACACACATACACACACGTATACACACACACACACACACACACTTATACACACATACACACACGTATACACACACACACACACACACACATGTACACACACACACACACACACACTTATACACACGCACACACACATACAATGTATACACACAAACATGTATACACACACACAAACATGTATACACGTGTATATAAACACACACATGTATACATACACACAATATATACATACACACAATATATACATACACACAATGTATATACACACACATGTGTATACACACATGTGTATACACACATGTGTATACACACATGTGTATACACACACACACGTGTATACACACACACATGTGTATACACACTCACATGTGTATACACACACACACATGTATACACACACACACATGTATACACACACGTACACATACACACACACACACATGTATACACACACACACACATACACATACAATGTATACACACACACACACACACACACTATCCCCAGCACCACCACATCAGCACACCAGTATCCCATGCCCCCCCCCAGCACACTGGCATTCTCGGCTCCCCGCCATTCCCAGCCCCCATCAACACCATCAGCACCCACACATCGCCACCTTTGCACCTCCCCCATCGGCACCCCCACATCCGCACCCCAACATAAGCACCAAACCCTCCCAAATCAGCACACCAATACAATCACCATCAGTACAGCCACAGCAGCAGTACCACCGCACACCGCCATGGCCCGCGTGGACCACTCCCCACCCAAATGCCACCCCCACACCACAAACATCCCGGGCAACGCCGGGGCTCTCAGCTAGTATATATATATATACACACACACACACACACACACACACACACACACATGTATATATGTATATACACACACACACACACACCTGGTGGGTGGAGGGAGTAACTAAACCTGCTCCTGTCCCCCCATGTGCTGCTGAAAATAGGCGGGTAACAGACAGGAGGAGGGCTTGTCTGTGTGCAGGGAAGGCCCCGCAGCAAGGCCCCGCCCCTTCTGCAGGCCCCGCAGCAAGGCCCCGCCCCCTCTGCAGGCCCCGCAGCAAGGCCCCGCCCCCTCTGCAGGCCCCGCAGCAAGGCCCCGCCCCCTCTGTAGGCAGACAGAGCAGGGAACTGGAAGCAGCCTCAGCACGGAGCTTCTGGCCGCCCGTACACAGCTCTGCCCGCCCCCAGGGTTCTGCCCGCGCCCCCCCCCTACATAATCTTGCGCCCCCAAGTTTGCGCACCGCTGAGTTAGATTGTCCATCCCCTTTATTAATTTGGTGGCTCTTCTCTGCACTCTCTCTAGTTCCATAAAACGTTCACACATGTATACACACACACACGTGTATACACACACACGTGTATACACACACACGTGTATACACACACGTGTATACACACACACACACGTGTATACACACACACACACGTGTATACACACACATGTATACACACACACATGTATACACACATACACACATGTATACACACACACATGTATACACACACACAAGTGTATACACACACACAAACATGTATACACAAAAACATGTATACACACAAACATGTATACACACAAACATGTATACACACACACAAATGTACACACACACACACACACACACACACACACACTTATACACACATACACACACGTATACACACACACACACACACACACACACATGTATACACACACACACACACACACTTATACACACGCACACACACATACAATGTATACACACAAACATGTATACACACACACAAACATGTATACACGTGTATATACACACACACATGTATACATACACACAATATATACATACACACAATATATACATACACACAATGTATATACACACACATGTGTATACACACATGTGTATACACACATGTGTATACACACACACACGTGTATACACACACACATGTGTATACACACTCACATGTGTATACACACACACACATGTATACACACACACACATGTATACACACACGTACACATACACACACACACACATGTATACACACACACACACATACACATACAATGTATACACACACACACACACACTATCCCCAGCACCACCACATCAGCACACCAGTATCCCATGCCCCCCCCCAGCACACTGGCATTCTCGGCTCCCCGCCATTCCCAGCCCCCATCAACACCATCAGCACCCACACATCGCCACCTTTGCACCTCCCCCATCGGCACCCCCACATCCGCACCCCCACATAAGCACCAAACCCTCCCAAATCAGCACACCAATACAATCACCATCAGTACAGCCACAGCAGCAGTACCACCGCACACCGCCATGGCCCGCGTGGACCACTCCCCACCCAAATGCCACCCCCACACCACAAACATCCCGGGCAACGCCGGGGCTCTCAGCTAGTATATATATATATACACACACACACACACACACACACACACACACACACACACACATGTATATATGTATATACACACACACACACACACCTGGTGGGTGGAGGGAGTAACTAAACCTGCTCCTGTCCCCCCATGTGCTGCTGAAAATAGGCGGGTAACAGACAGGAGGAGGGCTTGTCTGTGTGCAGGGAAGGCCCCGCAGCAAGGCCCCGCCCCTTCTGCAGGCCCCGCAGCAAGGCCCCGCCCCCTCTGCAGGCCCCGCAGCAAGGCCCCGCCCCCTCTGCAGGCCCCGCAGCAAGGCCCCGCCCCCTCTGTAGGCAGACAGAGCAGGGAACTGGAAGCAGCCTCAGCACGGAGCTTCTGGCCGCCCGTACACAGCTCTGCCCGCCCCCAGGGTTCTGCCCGCGCCCCCCCCTACATAATCTTGCGCCCCCAAGTTTGCGCACCGCTGAGTTAGATTGTCCATCCCCTTTATTAATTTGGTGGCTCTTCTCTGCACTCTCTCTAGTTCCATAAAACGATTACATTCTGTGTTTTAGAATGGTTTAGTCAAAGTCCGGACCTAAACCCCATCGAAATGTTGTAGCAGGACCTGAAGTGAGCTGGAAGTGAGCAAGGAAGCCCTCCAATGTCACTGAGTTGGAACAGTCCTGTAATCAGGAATGGGCCAAAATTCCTCAAAACTGATGTGAGAGACTGACCAGCAGTTACAGGAAACGCTTCATTTAAGTTATTGCTGCTCAAGGGGGCGCCACCAGGTACTGAATCTAAGGCTGCGTCCCCGCTAGTGCTGAGCGGGCGGCGCTAACTTACATATATAGATATATGTAAGTCCCCGCTCACGCTGTGCGTGCGCGCTCGTACGCGGGCACACACGCTCACCCGCACTCGGCGCTTAGGTAAATAAAAAAATCTAACTTTCCAGTGCGCTCAACTACCCGCAAAGCACCCCCTCCCCCCCCCACACGCGCGTGTAAATGCAGGACACCAGGCGCTCATGCTTGGAGCGCTCTCCAAGCATGAGCACGCTCAGCGCCAGCGGGGACTCAGCCTAAAGGGTCACATAATTTTTCACACATGGATATTTAGTGTTTAATCATTTGCGGATAAATAAATATTGAAAAAATATCATGTTTTTGTGTCATTTGTTTGATCAGGTTATCTTTATCTATTATTAGGATTAATATCTAATAACATTTTAAATGTGAAATATGTGAAAATCCTAAGGCGTTCACAAACGTTTTCTCTCCACTGTATACACACTGCTAATGTGTTTATTCACTACATCCTGTCTATATATAGGTCTATATACGTGTGGTATAGTCTGTTTCTCTCTATATACAGTACACATACAGTACAGTAGGGCCCTGCTTCTCGGAGTTTGCGCCATGTCTGCGCATGTGCAGAATGTGGACGGCAGAGTCCGCGCATGCACAGAAGGGAGGACTGCAAGTCTGCGCATGCGCAGCAGGGTAGGAGATGCCAGAAAAAAGTTCTGCTTTTCTGCGATTTTCGCTTTGCGGCGGCGCCATGGAACGGAATCCGCCGTGTGAGCGGGGCCCTCCTGTATAAACAGTGACTCACTCTCTGTCTATATGTATAGAACTCCTGTCTCTCTCTCTCATTTAAATGCTGTTCATAATTAGTACCCCTAAGGCCCAAATGCAAAGAGCTCTATTACCTGACTGATCACGATGTTAACACAACTTAACGTATCATCAGAGGCCAATAACGTAATGAGAGCAGAGTAGCAACTACTACTGCCGTTAGGGAGAATTATATACAAAATGGGCGTTCCCCCTAACATCCCGTACCCACTAACACCCGTTAAGGGTGACGCCAAGACGTAACTCACATCCAGACCCGAATATGGGACTTTTACAGGGTCCGGGGGTGATTTAACACCACTGTTAGCTATGATTTAGTGCAATATCCAGCATTATTTCCCTCTCCCTGCCGCTCTGTTGTAACTTGAGTTAAACCCCTATTTCAGAGACTTAATGTCACATTATTGGACGATAACACAACGTTGCGCTACGATAACGTGACATTAACCCTATGTTAATGAGATGTAGAACGGCTGTTGCTTTTGCATTTAATTAGCTTTGTAGATGTGCATTAACCTCAGGGAACATAACTGGGATTTATATATATATATATATATATATATATTTATATATATAAAAAACGTATACATTACCGCATAGCAGCAAAAAGGGAGACAGCAATACCCTGAGGAAGATCCCCCTGTGGGATCGAAACATTGGAGTTATGTGCTGTATTTAATACATTTATTTTCATTCACCTGAGTGCTGATTCCCTTTTTGCTGCTATGCGGTAATGTATACTTTTATTATTTATATGGGACATGCACCTATTCATTATTGAATTTCTATTGGAGTGCCAGTGATTTTTTATCACACATATATATATATATATATATATATATATATATATATATATATATATATATATATATATAAAATAAAGGTTGAAGCAGTTAAAAGGATCGGACGTACAGTCAGTGTGGGAGGTCTGCGTCCAGCTCCGACTGGGGAGAAAGGGGTGGAGGGAACAAGCTCACTCATAAGGATGGGAATAAAAGCAGCATTTGTGAATATATATCACCACCAGCAATATGAATCCAAAGTCACAGTCCCCGTATATATACTCACAGCGTGAGTGTAGACAAGCGGTCACCTGGGCACTTTACACGCTTCAGGCGGTACATAGGAACAGGAAGCCCTGCTGCAGACAAACTTGAATTTCGCGGCCTCAGACAACGCTCCTGCGTGATGATGTACTGTCGCAATCTGTGCTCTGCTGGCACCCGACCCCACAGGACTTTCCTACACATGGACTGCCCAGCGGTGGCTATGAAAATTCCTATCCAATGTACCCTCTGATGCTGCACAATGATAACCTTATATGGAAGTGAGAATGGGGGCTTGTGGCCCTTTGCACTTTACTAAGCGAGGTTGTGCTCGTCTCTTTTTCTTTCATGATATTGGGGGTCCCCTGGTAGAACCTTGAAGACCCGGGAAACCCAGCCTTAAAAACCCAACCGAAAGGAGGTGGGTTGAGATAGAGGACTTGATTTGTTCCCCATGTAAAATAAAAAATCTTCTCTGGCTCAACAAAAAGTCTAGACCACCTGAGATTTACACGAACCCGTGATATCCTTTACCTGTAATCTCTGGGATTCCCTCAAAACCAAGTTCCAACTAACCGATACCCCTTCCCCTTGGCAACCCCTATTCTCGGACCCCTCCCTTCCTTTCTACACAGGAAACCCGCACTCCCATACCTGGGTTCAAAAAGGACTCACAAGAGTTAAGGATATCCTCACCCAAGGGAAAGTCCCCCCATTCGCTTCGTTACAAACAAACCATGATATACCCTCCTCCGAATTCTTCAGATTTCTCCAAAATCCAACAAACATGGACAGAAGTGTTCACCTTAATACACAAGATACTAGAAATCTCTGTCCCACACGACCCAGTATATATATATTGCTAGGAAAACCAATGGCTAATATCTCCAAAAAAAAGCTACAGTAATATCCCAAATTTTAAACGCTACACGGTGTACAATTGCCAAAAATTGGAAACAACCGCCCCCCCCCCCCCATCCTTAAATCAAATAAACAACAAAATCTGGCATATAGTCTATATGGAAAAACTCTCAGCCTATCTGAACGGCTCTACCTCGCAATTCTCTGAGATTTGGACCCCTTGGTTCCGCCATGCAGGTATATCCCCATATATAGATTAGAATACTTTGAACAGAGTGATACATGTGGTATTTAAATTGTTGTGTACAGTGCTATATTGGTACAAATGCTACCCCTTCCCCCCCCCCCTCCCCGATCTCCCTCTTCTCTATTGTTCCACAACCAGTTTATTTGCATTACTGTATCCCCCCTTTTTTCTATGTTGTATGTTTTGTTTACCTTATTTTGTATGTACAAAAATGCTCAATAAAAAACAAACAAACAAAAAAAAAGAACATAGAGCACTGTGACCACTTTGTTCTCTAAGTATTTTGATCATATTATTTATACTGGGACTTTAAATAGAGCACAGAATAGGTATAGGTATATTATACTTTGAGTAAATATCCCTTTTGGGGTCACATCTTGTGCAGCGTCTCTATCCATGAGTGTGTGGGTTCCCCTCTGTGTTTATTGTACTATTGTTATTTAGGGACTCGGGGGCCCTTCTTGTGGGTTCCTTGCACCTCATCTTACTTCACCAATATCTCTTCTTTTATAGTGCTTATTCTCACTATTTTTGACCCCATTGAAATGCTGACTGCGCTCATGCTTGAGAGCGGTGATGTCACCAGCTCTCCAAGCATAAGCGCCGGGTGTCCTGGCTATTTCGCAAGCGTGCGCGGGGTGGCGTGCGGGCAAATTGAGCGCGCTTCAAAGTAAAACATTTTTGTTTACTCAAGCGTCAAGCTTGAGCGAGCGTGCGTGCCGGTGCACGAGCACGCGCACCGCATGAGCAGGGACTTGCACATATACATTTATGTAATTAAAAGCGGCAAGCACCGCGCGCTCAGCGCCAGCGGGGATGCAGCCTAAGGCCTCGATTATACCAAGAGCTGCAGCGCTATTCTGTGATGTCATCCTGCGCTGCCACCGAGCGGCATCTTGATTGTACCAGGGAGACAGGAGAGAAGAATAGCAGAGGAGGCTTAGAAGCGTGTTAGAGGCGTGGCCATGAGCGGTTCGCCCTCATTGGCTGAACCGCTCATGTGACGCAACCCTAGCCTGCCCAAAACAAAACAAAATCCTCTGTCTCCTCTCCAGTCTGCCGCCCTGCAGCTAAAGGTAGCGCGCACGTCGCTGACGATATGGTCAGCTACATAGGATTTCAGCAGTTTGTTTTTGCGCCGCGTGGCGGTTCACAAGGCCGAGCTCATACACTCCGTTTGCTTGCGAGAGTGCGAGCTCCTTACCTGCCGCACTGCTGTAGCACAAGCAATCTGTGCTCATAGAGTTTCAGGCAATGGGGGCGGGGGGCGGAGGCGTGGCTATGACATCACGGCGCTGGTTCGCTTTGATTGGTGGAACCGCTCACGGGACGCGGCAGCCGTCTGAAAATACAACATTTATTGTCTCCTCAAAACGCTGCCGCGTCAACGCGCTTCTTAGTCTGCAGGCGCACATGCACTTGGCTAACGCATATAGCAAGCAACGGAAGTCTGTTTGACGCACACGCGCACAGCAACTCCCGAACTATGAGCTCGGCCTAAGGCCGAGTCCATAGAAGGACAGGCCGTGCTGAGGCGTTCGGACGCTCCGCGCTGAGCCCCTGCATCCTCAATGAGGATGCCTTGAGAGGGGGCTCACGTGAGCGTCCGCAGGCGTGCTGACGAGTTGGAGTTTTCAGCCGAGCGCCAAGCTGTTTTTCAGCGCGCTGTCGGCTGAAAACCTCCAATCACAGCACAGCAGTGTCAACGTCACGGCGCCGTGATGTCGGCGCCGTGACGTCGACGTCAGTGCATCGCGGGCGATTGGCCCAGCGACGTCACTGCCTCCCTCAGTCTCCCCCCGCCTCCGATCGCGCCCGCTGGCTCGCCTGCATGGGCGGCTCTGATCTCCTCACCCCTCTATGGCCCGGGCCTAAGGCCTCGTCCATGCTGCTTGCACGAGAGAGCTGTGCGATTAATCACGTTTGGGTAATGTGACCGTGTATGGTGCGCGCGTGAGCACGTGAGCATTGACCGGAGAGCTGTTTGCCGAAACAAATTATTTTGTATTTGCGTCTTGATGGCCGGGTCACGTGAGTGGTTCGCCCACTGAGGGCGAACCTGCTCTGTCATGTCACGGCCACGCCCCCCGACGCCCCCTTCCCCACCCGCGCGCAATAGCTCAGTCCAGGAATCGCCTCTGCTGCAAGCAAGCGCAATGTCACGACGCTCCGTGTCGCGCTCGCGAGCAGACAGCATGGACCCGGCCTAAAGGGTCACATACTTTTTCACACGCGGATGTTGAATGTTGAATCATTTGTGGATAAATAAATTTTGAAAAAGTATCATGTTTTTGTGTCATTTGTTTGATCAGGTTATCTTTATCTATTATTAGGGCTTAGATTAACATCTAATAACATTTTAGGTTTGCAATATGTGAAAATCCTAAGGGGTTCACAAAGTTCTCTCGCCACTCTGTATCTGTGTGTGTGTGTGTATATATTTGTGTATGTATATATTTATATATATATACAGTGGTTGACAAATCACCCAAAAATCTACTCGCCGAACCAAAAAATCTACTCGCCACCTTGTCCTGCCCCCAATCCCACCCTGCTTGGTGTTGGCCATGAGGAGGTCGCCACGGGGTCAAATCCAGTCGCCACGGGCCTGTATTTTAATGGATTTGTCGAACACTGTATATATATATATATATGTATAATATATATATATATATATATATCTCAAATGGAAATATTCCTGTATGCTCATTTGCATGTCTTAGACAGGTCTGCAACCCGCCTTTCACCATTATCACCCAGCACACAGCACTTCCACTGCAGCAAGGGATTCTGGGAAATGATATGCAAATGAGTACACAGTGCCACCTTTTGCTTCAAAACCATTTTTAACATGGTTCCATATAGGCTTAAGCTTGCTGCATGGTCACAGCTTTGAGCACAGCCAGGGTTAAAAATGGTTTTGAAGCAAAAGGTGTTACTGTGTGCTTATTTGCATGTAATTTCCCAGAATCCCTTGCTGCAGTGGAAGTGCTGTGTGCTGGCTGATAATGGTGAAAGGCGGGGTTGCAGACCTGTCTAAGACATGCAAATGAGCATACAGTAATATTTCCATTTGCTATATGCTTTGCTGTGGAGGGTTTTTGTCACTTTTTTTTACCCACCATAGCTTAACTAAGTGTATATGTGTATACTATACACAATAGTATTGAATATATAGAAGGGAGAAAGAAAACACAGGCGCAAAAACTGATAGGTCTATAAACCGTTACAGAGTATCAGGGAAAGATATATTAGTATTATTGACTAAACCAATGGGGATGAATCTGAAAGAATAAGAAAGAAGCAGAATATGGTGAAGTATGCTTGTATTCTTCAAATGCGCAAAAAGACAAAAAGCTACTTACAAAGTAGCAGATAAAACAGGCATGTAGGATATTAGAATCCTCTCCTCACTGCTGATCTGTATGGCGGTTAGTTGATTCTGGCTCCACGTGGAAAGCCGAGACCTTGCACAGTAAATCAGATACGTCTGCAGCTGCCTCCAGCATCGTCCTGGCTATTCCTCCAGTCTCGCGAGAATGCGAGTGTGACGTCAGCGTGTTGTGAGATCCGTTGACGGAGGAAATCGGCACACACTGTCTAGCTAATAATATTAGCAAATAATGCCAGATAAAGCTGACAGACCATAGAATCAGGGAGACCTTTAGAAAAATTGTATTTCAGCCTCCACCCTATGCGTTTCGTCTTGATTAAAAGACTTCATCAGGGGCTGGGATGAAAACTCAACGTTTCGGTCCAGGAAGGACCTTCCTCAGAGTGCAGAACTCCCCTTAGGAAGGTCCTTCCTAGACTGAAACATTGGGTTTTCAGTGTGCTGCTTGTCACCTTTCAATACAGTTCATTTGCTATATCTGAGTGTGCTGCTTTTGTGCCTTCTCGCATGGGAAGACAGTGTTACCCTATTGTATTCTATGGAGCATGCACCTTGACACTATTTATCTCACTTGGTGTGCTGGCTGTTGCTTTTCTTTGTATATACATATACAGCTCAACCCCCTTATAACGCTGTGCTTGGGGTCCAAAGAATCACATCGCGCTATAAGCAGATCGCGTTAGAAATAATGTACAATTGTATACATTGTACAATAAAGTATTTAAGATGCCAATAATCGTGTTGTAAAATATTCATAAGTATACGAAAATTGGGAGCCACGCTTGCATTGCGTTATAAGCGGATTCGCATTATAACGGGGTTGAGCTGTGTATATATATATATATATCAGGTCGTAAGGGGGAGGAAAGAGAGAGGAGCATCGGTCCAGGAAACCCCGCGGTGTGTGATGTCACATCCGCCCGGAAGTTCCGCATTTCGTGCGACACACCATCCACCCCCAACACGAGGGAACTCTTGGAAAGGAGCTCCGGTCACCACTACTAAGGAGCATCAGTGCGATTTCCATCTGTATTGCCTGTTTCCTTCTATTGTCCTGTAAGTAGGGTTTCACTTTTACCCCTCTGGACCTCGGTGCTATTCCCTGTACCCTCCGGATACCCAGCATTTTATGTTGTTATTAAATAGCTTTGTGTTAAGTTTATAGCCTTGCTAGTGTTGTTTTGTCTGTGTGTCATGTCTGTTGTGTGTTGTTAGTCCTGAATGCCTTTTGTCAACATTGATTGGCGTACTGCACCATTATTTGTTTTGTTGTCTTTTTTCCACATACAGGCATACCCCGGTTTAAGGACACTCACTTTAAGTACACTCGCGAGTAAGTACATATCGCCCAATAGGCAAACGGCAGCTCGCGCATGCGTCTGTCAGCACGTCCTGAACAGCAATACCGGCTCCCTGCCTGTACCGAAGCTGTGCGCAAGCGGGGAGACTATAGAGCCTGTTACAAATGCATTATTTACATCAGTTATGCGCGTATATGACGATTGCAGTACAGTAAATGCATCGATAAGTGGGAAAAGGCAGTGCTTCACTTTAAGTACATTTTCGCTTTACATACATGCTCCGGTCCCATTGCGTACGTTAATGCGGGGTATGCCTGTATTGCACTGCTGTATGGTGAGAGCCGTCTGTTCACCCCTTCACTGCCTGTTCACTTAAGGACACTTTTGGGATTCTTCACTGAATGGTTTGGATTTTCATTTGATTGACATTTATTCAAAGGACTTTGTAGACGCCGGTAATCCTTTTTTCCCATGTTCTGCTGTCTGACTGTACTGTCAGTATTTGCCAGGCTGCCTGTTTTTCACTGATATTCATTTAAGTACACATTTATATTATTTTTTAGCGCTGTTTTACACCGTCTTTTTTCGCTGTTGGTTTTCTGGACTGTTACATATAAGCCACAGAGCGGTATCGACTATTTTATAAAAAAACATATGTATGTATGTATTTATATCTTTATTTATCTAGCACCATCCATGTACATCGCGCTTTATAGCATTAATACACTTTTTAATAGGAATAAGGGTGTCATACATAAATGTAGCAAAAGGAGTCCCTGCGCCGAAGAGCTTCCAATCTAAGTGATGCAGTGATGAAGTTACAATCTACTGTGTGTGTGTGTATATGTATATGTGTATATATATATATATATATATATATATATATATATAATGTCTATTTATTCTTCTTTTTCTGCCTCTGTTTCTCGACCTGTCTGTGCTTCTGTTTCTCGGCCTGTCTCTGCCTCTCTCGTTGCTTCCTCCTCTCTCTCTCCCTCTCCGTGTGCTTCTCCCTTTCTCGCTGTCTATCGGCCTCTCTCTTCCGCTCGCGCTCTCTCAGCTTGTGCCGCTCTCTCTCGCGCTCTCGCGGGTTGCTCTGGGCCTTGTGCGCAGCCCCCAGGGCTACGGCTGTCACGACCCCGTTCCCATCAACCTTCACTGCACTCTCCTGCTCCTCCTCCTCACCCTTGCTGTGCCGCTCTTCTCTCTGCTTGGTGGAAAGGAGAGGTCAAAGGTCACACGTGTGTTGTCCAACATTCTGTGCTCTAGTCCAGCCGTGTCATGTGGTTTTGTCACTTTGTGTGGCTCTGTCGAGTCACTGTTTTATGTCAGAGTGACCTCGCTGTGTGTCACTGTTGTCGATCATTGTGTGACGGTTGTGTCACTGTTGTATGTCACTGTGTACCGTTCCCCTAGGCGCCACTTAGCTGTTGCGGCCTCCTTGCTGCCGCCCCCCTCCTCCTCCTGAACCAAGGCATCATCGTCTCCAACGTTGCCATGGTAACGTGACGTCATTTGACGCTGCGACATCGCGTTCCCATGGCAACGAGACGCCACATGGGAACCATCCGTGGCGTAATTTGATGCTGCGGCTCAGAAGGACAAGGAGGGCGGCAGGTAAGGAGGCGGCCATAACAGTTAAGTGACTTCCCATCAGGCCCGATAGTGCAGAAAAAGTATATGGGGGCGGACATTTTTGCCGCCCCAGGACAAGGCCGAACGGGCCTAACTGGAGATCCGCCACTGGGTGTGTGTCTGTATCACCGTTGAGTGTCACTGTCACTCCGTTGTGTCACTCACCTCATCCTCGGAGTCAGTCTCGGGGCGCAGACAGCTGCAGCTCATATTTAACCCCTTCAAAGCTGTCGGGAGAGAAAAGGTTCCCAGATTATACCAGCATTACCACGCAGGACCCTCCTGTGACCGTGCTGCGTTATAAAGCAGTACTGAAAACGACCGCACACCTCTATGAGCCACTTGCTGTTAGAAACATAAGCAGGCGGTGGGTATGGGCGGAGAGGGACTCACTAATCCTGCTAATCCAGACCTGGCAAGGGTTGGCGAACGTTACTTGTGGGGCGCGGGCCCGTCCTGGGACTGCGAGTGAGTCACATGCAAGCGAGCGTCACAGCATGCAGGATGTGACTCACACTCACTCAGATCTGTCTGTACCTGCGTTCACTATCTGTGCCTGCCTGCTGTCTCTCTCTACCAGTGCTCTATCTGTGCCTACCTGCACGCTCTTCCTGCGCTCGTCTGCACGCTCACTTTACCGATGTTCTATCTGTGCCTGTCTGTACTCTCTCTCTCTACCTGAGCTTTACCTACACCTGCCTGCACTCTCTCTTTCTACCTCCGTTCTCTGTGCCTGCCTGCATTCTCTACCTGCACTCCATCTGTGCCTGCCTGCACTCTCTCACCAGCTGCGTTCTATCTTTACCTGCACTCTCTCTCTTCCTGCCTGCACTCTCTACCGGCGTTCTATCCTTATCTCCACTCTCTCTACCAACGCTCTATCCTTACTTGCACTCTCTACCTGCGTTCTATCCTTACCTGCACTCCATCAGTTTCTGCCTGCACTCTCTCTCTACCTGCATTCTATCTGTACCTGCACTCTACTTGCATTCTACCCTTACCTGCACCCTCTCTCTACCTGCTTTCTATTCTTACCTGCATTCTCTCTCTCTACTTGCGTTCTATCCTTACCTGCACTCTCTCTACCTCCGTTCTATCCTTACATGCACTCTCTCTCTACCTGCGTTCTATCCTTACCTGCACTCTCTCTCTGCCTGCGTTCTATCCTTACCTGCACTCTCTCTACCTGCGTTCTATCCTTACCTGCACTCTCTCCCTACCTGCGTTCTATCCTTACCTGCACTCTCTCCCTACCTGCGCTCTATCCATACCTGCACCCTCTCTACCTGCGTTCTATCCTTTCCTGCACTTGCTTTCTATCCTTTCCTGCACACGCTCTCTCTACCTGCGTTCTATCCTTACCTGCACTCTCTCTCTACCTGCGTTCTATCCTTACCTGCATTCTCTATATGTGTTCTATCCTTACCTGCACTCTATACTTGCGCATAATCTGTGCCTGCTTGTTCTCCCTCTACCTGCAAATATGAATGAAGGTCGCCCGCACTCACAGAGAAACAAAGAATCACAAAAGCCAAGCAGGGTACAGCAAAAAGACGAGCATATTATCTCATGATACAAGAAATCAGCACCGTGCTAAACTGTGAGAACTCACTCAGATATATCAGAGTGTGCTCATCTGGGAGGTCCACAAAAATACCAATTCAATGTACAAAATAAATGCCAAAGGGGCAACCCCAACATCAGGCCTGCCACAGGCATCTTCACCCCCATGCGATATTACGATGGACATGATCCCGTCTCGACTTACCTGCATTTGCTGCCGCTCTGCTTTGCTGACGCTATTGGCCGGTTGGTGCAGGGGTCTTATTCTCAGGCTTTTTCCCCCAGTGAGGGAAGTACATCAGGTGCGGTAGAACCCGGAGGAACGGGCCTGAGGTTGGGGTGGTACCCCCGAAACGTTGCTCCCCCTCGTCACGTATTTTTTCCCTGCCTTTCCCCTTCCCCCTTTTTTTTGGGGTTCATTTACGCTCTCCCTTTGTGTTGCCTCGTTGAGTGCACCACTCCCACATACCAGCCTTGTTTTTCCTGCTGTGGACCTCCCAGATGAGCACTCTCAGATATATCGGAGCGAGTTCTCACAGTTGATCATGGTGCTTATGTCTTATTTAGTTCACGTCACTCTGTGTTACTGTTTATATCATGAGATAATATTCTCGTCTTTTTGCTTTCCATTGTCTGGCTTAGAGTATGTGATTCTTTGTTTCTCTGTGAGTGCGGGCTACCTTCATTTAGATTTTCTATGTACTCTTGGGATTGAGAGGTCCCTCTGGTTCCCCTCCACCTCTTCTCTTACATCATTATACAATTATATTAAGGAGTGCCGATTCTATTTGTATATATTGACTCTTTATACCTGCGTTCCAGCTGTGCCTGCACTCTCTCTACCTGTGTTCCAGCTGTGCCTGCGCTCTCTCTACCTGTGTTCCAGCTGTGCCTGCACTCTCTCTACCTGTGTTCCAGCTGTGCCTGCGCTCTCTCTACCTGTGTTCCAGCTGTGCCTGCACTCTCTCTACCTGTGTTCCAGCTGTGCCTGCGCTCTCTCTACCTGTGTTCCAGCTGTGCCTGCACTCTCTCTACCTGTGTTCCAGCTGTGCCTGCGCTCTCTCTCTACCTGCATTCCAGCTGTGCCTGCACCCTCTCTACCTGTGTTCCAGCTGTGCCTGCACCCTCTCTACCTGTGTTCCAGCTGTGCCTGCGCTCTCTCTACCTGTGTTCCAGCTGTGCCTGCACCCTCTCTACCTGTGTTCCAGCTGTGCCTGCACCCTCTCTACCTGTGTTCCAGCTGTGCCTGCACCCTCTCTACCTGTGTTCCAGCTGTGCCTGCACCCTCTCTACCTGTGTTCCAGCTGTGCCTGCGCTCTCTCTCTACCTGCATTCCAGCTGTGCCTGCACCCTCTCTACCTGTGTTCCAGCTGTGCCTGCACCCTCTCTACCTGTGTTCCAGCTGTGCCTGCGCTCTCTCTACCTGTGTTCCAGCTGTGCCTGCACCCTCTCTACCTGTGTTCCAGCTGTGCCTGCACCCTCTCTACCTGTGTTCCAGCTGTGCCTGCACCCTCTCTACCTGTGTTCCAGCTGTGCCTGCACCCTCTCTACCTGTGTTCCAGCTGTGCTTGCACCCTCTCTACCTGTGTTCCAGCTGTGCCTGCACTCTCTCTACCTGTGTTCCAGCTGTGCCTGCACTCTCTCTACCTGTGTTCCAGCTGTGCCTGCGCTCTCTCTCTACCTGCATTCCAGCTGTGCCTGCACTCTCTCTACCTGCATTCCAACTGTACCTGCCTGCACTCTCTATCTACCTGCACTCTCTCTACCTGCGTTCCAGCTGTGCCTGCCTGCACTCTCTACCTGCACTCTATCTGTGCTTTCCAGCGCTCTCTACCTGCGCTCTCTATCGGCCTGTGCTTTCTCCCTACCTGCATATGGTATAGAAAATGATACCTATTTAGGTAAACCTCACAGAATCAGATGTCTCACCTGTGCAGGCGTCTGGTTCAGCAGGTGTCTCTTGTGGTGTCTCTTAGCTTAAGGCAGGCTCTCTGGAGGTGTCTCATATGGGCTCTCTCTCTCCTGGTTTCACTGCAGAAGGACAGAAATCAGACACATCCCAAAGAGGAGGAAAATCAGAGACACAGAAAGAGGAAAGACAGGTCTGACATAGGACAGAACCAGATAGACAAAAAGAGAGGAAGAGGGGAGGAGGGGGGAAGGAGGGAGGGAGACAGAGGGAGAGAGACAGGTCCCTAACAGGACAAAATGCTCTGAGAGACAGATAAGGGAATTAGAGAGGGAGGGGAGAAGAGAGACAGGCAAGAGATGGGGAGAGAGAGGGAGGATACAAAGTTTGAATCACACTTCTAACTAAAGTTTGCCTGATAAATACATACAGAAAGAGGGAGAGAGTTAGAAAGGGAGGGAGATAGAGAAAGGGAGATAGAGAAAGTGAGAAGAGGGAGAGGGAGAGTTTGTGTTAGAAGAGAAAGAGAGAGTTTGTGTTAGAAGAGAAAGAGAGAGTTTGTGTTAGAAGAGAAAGAGAGAGTTTGTGTTAGAAGAGAAAGAGAGAGATAGTGAAGAGAAAAGGAGAGCGAGAGACAGAGACAGAAAGGGAGAGCGTGAGAAAAGAAGAAGAGAGAGAAAAGGAGGGAGGGAGAGTGAGAGAAAGGGAGAGAGAGAAGAGAAAGAGAGAGTAGAGAAAGAGAAGAGAGACTGAGGAGAGAAAGAGCGAGAGTGAGAAGAGAAACAGAGAGATTGAGAAACGGAGAGAGAGAAGAGAAAGGGAGAGAGAGTGAGAAAAGGGAGAGAGAAAAAAAGGGAAAGAGTAACAAAGGGATAGAGTGAGAAAAAGGGAGAGGGAGGGAGACAAAGGGAGAGAGTGAGAGAAAAGGAGGGAGAGAGAACGGAAGAGACTGAGAAAACAGGAAAGAGTGACAAAGGGGGAGAGAGAGTGAGAGAAAAAGAGTGAGAAAAAAGGGAGAGTGAGAGAAAAGGAGAGTGAGAGAGAAAGGGAGGCAGAGAGAAAGGGAGAGAAAAGGAAAGAAAGAGAAAGGGAGAGTGATGGAGACAGGGAGAGTGAGAGAGACAGGGAGAGTGAGAGACAGGGAGAGTCAGAGACAGGGAGAGTGAGAGAGACAGGAAGAGTGAGAGAGACAGGGAGAGTGAGAGACAGGGAGAGTGAGAGAGACAGGGAGAGTGAGAGAGACAGGGAGAGTGAGAGAGACAGGGAGAGTGAGAGAGACAGGGAGAGTGAGAGACAGGGAGAGTGAGAGAGACAGGGAGAGTGAGAGACAGGGAGAGTGAGAGAGACAGGGAGAGTGAGAGAGACAGGGAGAGTGAGAGACAGGGAGAGTGAGAGACAGGGAGAGTGAGAGAGACAGGGAGAGTGAGAGAGACAGGGAGAGTGAGAGAGACAGGGAGAGTGAGAGAGACAGGGAGAGTGAGAGACAGGGAGAGTGAGAGAGACAGGGAGAGTGAGAGACAGGGAGAGTGAGAGACAGGGAGAGTGAGAGAGACAGGGAGAGTGAGAGACAGGGAGAGTGAGAGACAGGGAGAGTGAGAGAGACAGGGAGAGTGAGAGAGACAGGGAGAGTGAGAGAGACAGGGAGAGTGAGAGACAGGGATAGTGAGAGAGTCAGGGAGAGTGAGAGATAGGGAGAGTGAGAGAGTCAGGGAGAGTGAGAGAGGGAGAGTGAGAGACAGGGAGAGTGAGAGACAGGGAGAGTGAGAGACAGGGAGAGTGAGAGAGACAGGGAGAGTGAGAGAGACAGGGAGAGTGAGAGACAGGGAGAGTGAGAGAGACAGGGAGAGTGAGAGAGACAGGGAGAGTGAGAGACAGGGAGAGTGAGAGACAGGGAGAGTGAGAGACAGGGAGAGTGAGAGACAGGGAGAGTGAGAGAGAAAAACAAGTAGTGTGTGGGAAATGTAACAAAGTCTCCTGGCTGCACATTTACCCAGAGAGACCTCCCAGGGACATTAACAGGTTATTTTTCTAGTGAATCTGGTGTTATTTTTTGCAGCCGGGAGACCTCGGTGCCTGAGATACACAGAGGGGGGGGGGGGGGGGGGAGAAATGGAAGGGGGGGGGGGGGAGAAAGGGAAGGGGGGAGGGGGAAAAAGATTTTTTGGCTTCTAATTACCAATAGCCGGGCCCAGGTAAGATAAGGAGCCGATCAGCCTCCGTGTTACATAAACTTGGGGCTGGTTCATGGTGCCAAAGCTGTAATATCCGCTCCTGCATCCTCCTCCTCTGGCTCCTTCCCCGGTCACCACTCCCCCCCCCCCCCCCCCCATCACAATGACAGGAATCTGTCCAAGTTTCAACGCCTGGGAACGTGACAGCGGAGAGCCGGGGGGGGGGGGGGGGGGTCAGCGCTTGTGATCGCTTTGCGGTCGCAGGGCAGCCTGCGCTCGTGTTTGGAGAGTTGGTGACGTCGCCGCTCTCAATCATGAGCGCGTTCGGCGGCAGCGTGGCCGCAGGAGCGGTTGGGGGCGTGGCTCCGGCGTGCACAGCGGCAAGCGGATCATTTCAGCTGATTTTAAAGGACGGCTCGAGCGCAGATTCCTTGCTTTTCACTTGGCTTCCTATTAGGCCCGAGAGCGCGGCAAAAGTATATGGGGGCAGACATTTTTTTTCCGCCCCAGGCCCGGGCCTGATGGGAAATCCGCCGCTGACTGCGTGTGACACCGCGAGTGACTTTGTACAGTGTTTCTATTTGCAGCTGGGTCAGATGTGAGGAGCTCGTTAATTAGGTTTAACTAAATGCTGCTTATTTTTTACGCTATTAAACAGGCAGTAAATGTGTGCGCTTAACTCCATATAACCACTCCCTATAACTCTCCCTATTGCACCATATAACCACTCCCTACAACTCCTCCTGTTGCCCCATATAACCGCTCCCTATAACTCCTCCTATTGCCCCATATAACCGCTCCCTATAACTCCTCCTATTGCTCCATATAACCGCTCCCTATAACTCCTCCTATTGCTCCATATAACCGCTCCCTATAACTCCTCCTATTGCTCCATATAACC
This sequence comes from Ascaphus truei, assembly GCF_040206685.1. NCBI lineage: Eukaryota > Metazoa > Chordata > Amphibia > Anura > Ascaphidae > Ascaphus > Ascaphus truei. The sequence goes on from NC_134495.1 coordinate 22,952,390, forward strand.
ACGCCCTATAATTCTTTGTATTGACTACATCAGCATTAGGACACGCAAGATGATAATGATTCTGATTGCATTTAGGGAATGTTAACTTTATATGTGTTACTACAGTATATGTTAGATATGTATATGTGTTACTATATAATGTTAGATATGTATATGCAGTGTTCGACAAACCTATACATTTGCTCGCCCCGGGCGAGTGGATTTAACCCCCGGGCGAGTAAATATTGGCCCAAGCAGCACACGTTTGGTACTAGGTGGCGAGTAGATTTTTTTGTGTGGCGAGTAGATTTTTTGGTGATTTGTCAACCACTGTGTATATGTGTTACTACAGTATATGTTAGATATGTATATGTGTTACTATATAATGTTAGATATGTATATGTGTTACTATATAATGTTAGATATGTATATGTGTTACTATATAATGTTAGATATGTATATGTGTTACTATATAATGTTAGATATGTATATGTGTTACTATATAATGTTAGATATGTGTATATGTGTTACTATATAATGTTAGATATGTATATGTGTTATTATATAATGTTAGATATGTATATGTGTTACTATATAATGTTAGATATGTATATGTGTTACTATATAATGTTAGATATGTATATTGTATTGTATTGTATGTCTTTATTTATATAGCGCCATTAGTGTACATAGCGCTTCACAGTAGTAATACATGTGGTAATCAAATAAATAACAGATAATATAAATAACAGATCATGGGAATAAGTGCTTTAGACATAAAAGTAACATTTCGGAAGAGGAGTCCCTGCCCCGAGGAGCTTACAGTCTAATTGGTAGGTAGGGAGAACGTACAGAGACAGTAGGAGGGAGTTCTGGTAAGTGCGTCTGCAGGGGGCCAAGCATTATGTATCGTGTTTAGAATATCCACAGTGCTATTCATATGCTTCATTAAGCAAGTGTGTCTTAAGGTGGGTCTTAAAGGTGGATAGAGAGGGTGCTAGTCGGGTACTGAGGGGAAGGGCATTCCAGAGGTGTGGGGCAGTCAGTGAAAAAGGTTTAAGGCGAGAGAGGGCTTTAGATACAAAGGGGGTAGAAAGAAGACATCCTGTGTTACTATATAATGATAAGATAAGATATGTGTTATTATATAATGTTAGATATGTATATGTGTTACTATATAATGTTAGATATGTATATGTGTTACTATATAATGTTAGATATGTATATGTGTTACTATATAATGTTAGATATGTATATGTGTTACTATATAATGTTAGATATGTATATGTGTTACTATATAATGTTAGATATGTATATGTGTTACTATATAATGTTAGATATGTATATGTGTTACTATATAATTGTAACCCCCCCCCCCTTGAAATTACTATGGCTTAAGGAGTCAACTCTGTGGGCCCACACATGGTAGCGCCCCCTCCCATCACATGGTGCTGTGGTGACTCAGTAGATAAGCCACACCCACATCTGCCTAGAGAGAGTGACTTCACGAGGTGTGTGTATGTGTAGACATGTAGTGCACTTTCCCCCACCCCCTTGGAGGATGTGTGGCTACGGTGTGTGTGGTGCAATACCTGTGGCTCACAGGAGGTCTGAGCCTCCGCTGCAGGGAGCCTTGGGTGTAAATGGTATGGTGTTCTTCAGCGCCTCCACCTGTAACGGATGTTACAGCGGGTGTGCCCTGTGAGGGTCGTAAAGCGCTACAACGGGCAGCGGCCACAAGGGGGCAAGGTTTTTCTAGCGCAGAGTGATTTAACCCCTTTAACAAAATTCCAATTTAGCACCATCTTTAGGCGCTGCTTTAAAGCAGGGGTGGGAGGCATCATTTCCCTCAATTTTGGGACCCACTCCTTTGGGATAGGGGCCGCTACGGTGACTTCAGAGCAGGGTCTGCCCGTCGAGCAGATCAAAAAGCCGGGGAGGTGTAATATTGTGCAGTTCCATTAACATGTTTCCTGTCTCCTCGGTGGGAAAACCAAGCAGGTCTCTCGAGGTTTGGCTGGTAGGCCACTCGTTCGTTCACTGGGCCCGGGAGCGTGTGCTCAACGTGCTAGGTAGCCTGGGTATACCACAAGAGAGAGCGAACGTACGGTGGCCAGGTAAGAGAGGAATGAGCTGGGGAGATTTGGTAACAACCACAAGAGCGTTGGCCGACTGTAGAAGTAAGCCCCAAGCAATAGTGATTCACCTGGGCGGGAACCATATGGTGTCAACCAAATCACTAGACCTAATCCTTCACATACAGGCAGAGACTTAAAGCTCTATGGAATGACGCTGTCATTATTTGGTCCGAGATTATCCCCAGATTAGTATGAGGTAGGCCGGAAAAAAGCAAAAAAGAAGAAGTGAACGCCGTCGTCGGTAAATTGATTCTCTCTTGTAACGGGCAAATAGTGAAGCACGTAGAGTTTGAGGACGAGATGTATTTGGCACAGAAGAGACGTGGTGCAAGTGACAGATAAAGGCCTGGTCGTTGCTTTGATCAGAAACACTTATTTGGCCTCCACCTTTAATAAACAATCGGCGGCGGGACCAGGGCCGGTTTTAGAATTTGGCCGCCCATAGGCACTTACCTTTTTTGCCGCCTTGGACTCCTCCTCCTTGCAGCGTCCCGACACGTTGCCATGACTACGCGACACCATATTGTCATGGCAACGCATTGTTGTTTGCCGCCGTTGACACTGCAGAAGGAGGAGGGCGACGCTGCAGGAGAGATCTTCACAGAGGCCCCACGCTCTCGCCCGACAATCAGTTTATTTGTTGTGGGGAAGTGAGCGGGGCCTCTGTAACCACAGCACCGCCTCCCCCGCAAATTTGCCGCCCCTTGATTTTGCCGCCATAGGCCCGGGCCTAGTAGGTCTATGCATAAATACGGGCCTGGGCGGAAATGTCATGCCGGGAAATACAAAGAAGAGAAGCGCCAACTTATGTGGTTGGGCCTGTGGTTTGTCCTTAGAACAGATTGTGTTGGGCGGAGGAGCCAACTTATGCAGCTGGGCTATTCATCTGCCCAAGTCTTGCTGGGCGACAACTTATGTGGTTAGGACCAGGCTCCCAAAAGAGGGGACCAGCCGGAGCAGTGGAAGGGTCTCCGCCATACAACTTGCGGGACGCATGGGGTTGTCTGCATACACGCAGAGCGGTGTAATGACGCAGAGCGGTGTAATGACACTGTAACAGGGACTTATCTCTGTTAAAGCAACTTGCCTCTAATTCAGCAGTGTGCTGGTTAATTGCTGGTGTGCAATTAACCAACTCCACCTGGCTGATTAGAGCGCTCAGAAATAGCCTGTTCTGAGACAGGAAAGAGGATTCCTGAGTCTCACAATTGGGGGCTGAACCAAGGAAGGACAGATGTCTTGAGCTGCAAAGAGACTGCAGGCTGACAGCAAGACAAAGGGGAGCAGATCTCTCTATACCTGGACAGACATTGCCTTAGCACACAAAGGTGCTGACCCAGGACAGCAGAGAAGCATTCTAGTACAGCAACAAGAAGCAGATAAGACTTTCTTATGGGACTGTTATATATCTGTATATATCTATTTATGCATTTGGGCTGGTAATTAGCTTAGCTAACCACCCAGTGAGAGAGGGCTGGACTACATGTGTAGATATTCTCCAAAACGGAGCAGGTTTTTCTTTGGCTTATTTTGAATGTTCTGCTGTGTTAAAGGGACAGGCGCAAAAAAGCCTAATTTTAGTTTCACTTTAAATGGTCTCCATTGCGTACCTCTGCACACGTCTCTTACAGACACGCAGAGAGAGATGTAGTGACATGTGAGAGATGACACGCAGAGCGATATAATGACACGCAGAGCGGTATAATGACACGCCGAGCGGTATAATGACACGCCGAGCGGTATAATGACACGCCGAGCGGTATAATGACACGCCAAGCGGTATAATGACACGCAGGGAGAGATGTAGTGACACGCAGAGAGATGTAGTGACACGTGAGAGATGACACGCAGAGCGGTATAATGACACGCAGAGAGATATATTGACACGCAGAGCGGTATGACACGCAGAGCGGTATAATGACACGCAGAGCGATATCACACGCAGAGCGGTATAATGACACGCAGAGAGATATGACATGCAGAGCGATATAATGATACGCAGAGAGATATGACACGCAGAGAGATATGACACGCTGAACGGTATAATGACACGCCGAGCGGTATAATGACACGCAGAGCGGTATAATGACACGCAGAGCGGTATAATGACACGCAGAGTGGTATAATGACACGCAGAGTGATATAATGACACGCAGAGCGGTATAATGACACGCCGAGCGGTATAATGACACGCCGAGCGGTATAATGACACGCCGAGCGGTATAATGACACGCAGAGCGGTATAATGACACGCAGAGCGGTATAATGACACGCAGAGCGGTATAATGACACGCAGAGCGATATAATGACACGCAGAGGGATATAATGATACGCCGAGCGGTATAATGACACGCCGAGCGATATAATGACACGCCGAGCGGTATAATGACACGCAGAGCGATATAATGACACGCAGAGCGATATAATGACACGCCGAGCGATATTATGACACACCGAGCGGTATAATGACACGCCGAGCGGTATAATGACACGCGGAGCGATATAATAACACGCATAGCGTACTAAAATGTTTTCACAACAGTGCGACTTTAGAATCGGTTCTTCGTGCAAATGGAGCCAGAACCCAAATGAATATATGCTCCATGACATTTATTAAAGTGAGTAATTATTAATACAGACTGGATAGGGCGTTAAAGCAACAACTAACGTGGTGGGGGTGCCCATTCATATCAGCTTATTGGCTGGAAATCAAAATGTGGTCACAAAGGTTTTTGGTTTGGACCTACCAATGGATCCCTGGTTATTTCTATTAAACAAACCATATCACCTCCTCACGAAACATGAGAATAAATTACTGTACCACATATCTTCAGCCGCAAAGACGCGAACTAGCGGCAGTATGGAAACAACCAACTATTCCCTCAATCCCTCAAGTTAAAAATAAAGTCTGGCAGATTTGCTGCATGGAAAAATTGGTTAGTCTTAATAACGACACCTGCGCAGATTTTCAGAAGGTGTGGGTGCCATGGATTTTGGGTGCTGGTCAACCAGAAATGAATACCCACCTAATTTTGTTGTAAAAAAATGCTATTTATATTAACTGTGTGAATGAATATTATAAGATATTTTGTTAGGTAAAATTCTAAATGGATGTGTTCTTTCTCCCGTCTCTATTTTTTGTACCCTCCCCCCCCCCATCTTTTATTTTCTTCATTTCCCCCTCTCCCTACAATTTTTAATAAAAATTAAGTTAAACAACAAAAAAACAGTGAAACATATGAACTAAAGGAATGAAGGAAACCCTCCTTGACTGAATATATATATGCCCTGAAAAAAACTCTATGTATTTGGAATCGTCCAGTTTATTTATGTGCAATTTCCCCCAAACCACCCCTAAAATGTGGATATTTTAAGTGAAGCATTCCATGTTATATATTGAAGAGGAATCTGCAGGTTGGTAAGGGGATTATGTTTGTCTACCAAATTTGTGAAGACACAGCAAAACACACACACACACACACACACACACACACACACACACACACACACACACACACACACACACACACACACACACACACACACACACACACACACACACACACACACACACACACACACACACACACACACTAGTATGTATGTGAAGTGTATCTCTGAAAGTTGGCCTTTTGGATATAAATATTCCTGGGACTGTAAAAGTATATTGCAACAGAAACAGCTGCACCAAAGTTTCAGTTGGTGTTTGGTATTTTAACGTTGTCAATTTTTGTGCTTGTTCAACATTTCAAGGTGTTCTCATCTACTTGTTTTTGTGCACTTCTGTCCAAAAAAATGTGGAGTTTAATTAATATTTGAAGGTGTAAACGTTGTAAGTGATCAATAAACCACTGCGTGTTTATTTTGTATTAAAAAAAAAAAAAAAGCAACAACTAACGGAAGACGGAATTTAAAGACTAAGACCGCGCTTATAGTAGCCTCAACGGCGCGCGTGACGTTGCGCGCAGCGAGAACAAATCTGTGGAAGTCAATGAGGGCGGCCATAGTGTGCGCGGGCGCGATGCAGAGGGACCGCGCGGCAGAATTTTCCAGCTACAAATGATTTTGTTTTTTTTCCGCGCGGCGGCGGCGGCCACGTCATGTGAGCGCTTCAGCCAATGAGAGCGAACCAGCTTGGTGACACTTCCCACCAAGCTTCCCCCGCCGCGCAAACACTATGTGCCCAAATCGCTCGGCTGACAGGCGCGCCCACTATAAATGCGGCCTAAGGAGTGACTGGGCGAATGTGGGTGAAACGGGGACAGCTAATGGTATTATTATGTTGTAACTTGTGACACTTTGCTGCAGCTCTAGAATGGCAATTGTGCCACCTCCTGGTCAATGCCAGAACTGCACCTGGGATCCGCAAAGCTCCGTTTAGTAATTTAAAGGAACCAGACTTGCTCGGCCTATTTTTTGGGTAGGGGGTGCTGTACATACGAAATCGCTAACATACATACATTACCATAATGTACAAATGTATAAGCCCGGGGAGGGGCTGCAGCCAGGGTTGCCACCTCTCCATGTTTGACCCGGAGACTCCGGGTTTCGGGCACTTACCTCCGGCCTACAGCTCGCCGTTGTCGATCTCCGGGTGGTGGCGGGGTGCGGATGTGGCGGCGTCTCCGGCATTCTCCGTTATTCTCCTGCAATTTCCCCCTCCCAAGAGCAGTGAACAAGGCTGCCGCCGCGTTGCCATGATAACCGGACGCCACGTGATGTCATGACGCTACGCGGCGTCACGACGTCACGTAGCGGCCGGTTACCATGGCAACGTGGCGCCATTTGATGCCGCGCAGCCATGTTCACTGCAGCTGGAGAGGGAATTGCAGCAGGATACCGGGAGACACCGCCGCACCACCACGCCACACAAAGTAAGGGATTTTCCCCCCCCCCTCCGGGTTGGCCTTCAGTAGAAGGTGGCAACCCTGCCTGCAGCTCCCCACACACACCTAGTTAGGGCTCCCAGGTAGCTTTTCCAAAAATACTGGACACAATGGTGAAAGGTGCGACGTCATACACAAACACACCTCTCTCCGCTCCATGCAGTTTCCCCCTCTCCTTGGCCACGCCCCCAGGCTCCTGACACCTCCTCCTGATTGGCTGCAGCTGTGTAATACAGCCAATCAGGATTCAGGAAGCTGCCCAGCCCCCTAGCAATAACAGCCCTGCTCTCTCCCGCTGCCCCCAAAGTCAGTCAGATCACTATGCCCAGAGAGGTAATACTGGACACGTACAGTTGTGTGAAAAAGAAAGTACACCCTCTTTGAATTCTATGGTTTTACATATCAGGACATAATAACAATCATCTGTTCCTTAGCAGGTCTTAAAATTAGGTAAATACAACCTCAGATGAACAACAACACATGACATATTACACCGTGTCATGATTTAACAAAAATAAAGCCAAAATGGAGAAGCCATGTGTGAAAAACTAAGTACACCCTTACTGCTTCCATAGGAATTAAGATGTTAAGTCGCAGACAGGTGCTGCTAATCAAATGCCCTTGATTAATTGATCATCAGCAAGTGTGATCACCTCTATAAAAGCTGAAGTTTTAGCAGTTTGCTGGTCTGGAGCATTCAGGTGTGTGTTAACACAATGCCAAGGAGGAAATATATCAGCAATGATCTCAGAGAAGCAATTGTTGCTGCCCATCAATCTGGGAAGGGTTATAAGGCCATTTCCAAACAATTTAAAGTCCATCATTCTACAGTGAGAAAGACCAAAGTGGAGATGTTTGGCCATAATGCACAGCGCCACGCTTGGCGAAAACCAAACACGGCATATCAGAACAAACACCTCATACCAACTGTCAAGCACGGTGGTGGAGGGGTGATGATTTGGGCTTGTTTTGCAGCCACAGGACCTGGGAACCTTGCAGTCATTGAGTTGACCATGAACTCCTCTGTATACCAAAGTATTCTAGAGTCAATTGTGAGGTCATCTGTCCGACAGCTAAAGCTTCGCCGAAATCGGGTCATGCAACAGGACAATGATCCCAAGCACACCAGCAAATCTACAACAGAATGGCTGAAAAAGAAAAGAATCAAGGTGTTGCAATGGCCCAGTCAAAGTCCAGACCTCAACCCGATTGAAATGCTGTGGCTGGACCTTAAGAGAGCTGTGAATAAACAAATGCCCACAAACCTCAATGAACTGAAGCAACGTTGTAAACAAGAGTGGGCCAAAACTCCTCCACAACAATGTGAGAGACTGATAAAGTCATACAGAAAATGATTACTTCAAGTTATGGCTGCTAAAGGTGGTTCTACAAGCTATTGAATCATAAGGTGTACTTAGTTTTTTACACATGGCTTCTCCATTTTGGCTTTATTTTTGTTAAATAAATCATGACAGTGTAATATGTCGTGTTGTTGTTCATCTGAGGTTGTATTTACCTAAGTTTAAGACCTGCTAAGGAACAGATGATTGTTATTATGTCCTGATATGTAAAACCATAGAATTCAACTTTCTTTTTCACACAACTGTACACGTATCTCCAATATTACTTCTCATTTTTTACTGGACAGTGTGTCCAAATACTGGACACCTGGTAACCTTACTTTGATGTTCCAGCCCCCATGAAAGTCACAGGTCTTCCTGCTTGTAGTTTTTCGAGCCCTCCAATTTTTGTGTGGGTAGCAGGAGGTCTCCGGCGCATAACCGCATTAATATCAGCTCCGGGGACCCTATAGTTTCCAAGATACTTGCCGAGGAAGGTGCCGCCGGCAGCATCCTCACCAAGGGAAACAACACAGTGTTTAAATATCCAGCATTACAGGGGCCAATAGGAGGCCACGTCATCATCCGCCTTCACTTCCTATTGGTCCGCATGACGCGGGTCTTTAAACAACCAGGAAGTACCAGCGCGGAAACCAGGGTGTCCCCCGAAGCCAAAATAAACCCGGTTCAGCTCTGGAGATCCCGCTATAGGGCTTCCCACCTATATAAAACAAAAGATGGCCCAAGGCAGACAGCTGCTTTAACATCACGGTAACCTAACTCTCGGGTCACGCCTCACCCACGTATCTTCAAGGGTCAATAATGTAACGTTCCGTTTTCCTCCTGCAACGAACATTGTGTTATCTAGAACGTCCGTTAGAGATAAGGACACGCTAATGAGGCAATGCCCTTACAGCGCATATCCACTAAAGTTGGTTAAGGTTAACGCAGGGACTTAATGTTCTGTTAGTCGGGTCATATCCTAACTTGGCGTTACTCACATCCTGAAATAGGGCTTTTCCCCAGAGGTTGAAGGCGGTGTGACGTCAAGTTAAACAGTCCCCTCTACTTAACGTATTTCTGTTTTTTTTTTAACATGGGTGGGAAACAGGAACCCCCCACCCAAGAAACAGGTCTCCCCAGAAATAAGGGTCTTCCGAGCAAAAGCGCTCTATTTTCCGATCTAGGGAACCCTTGATTCCCGAGATACCAGTAAAAGTAGAGCAGTACTGTAAAGTACCTTCCAGGAGTAACAAGATGGCAGTATAAATCTCCCAGATCCCGCAAGTCAATAAGAAGGATTTGACACACGGAAGTACCAGGCACTACCTTACCTGGTATGTATGTCGGCAACCAGATGAAGCGCATTCATTTCACCCCTGGGATTCCAGGCTTGCCCCCCCAAACAAAAATGGGGTGCGCTCCTCAAACTAACGGTGTTATTTTCCTCTCCTATTTCAGGGTAACACAAAGACACACTTAGCAGCACGTTATAGGAAGATAACACAACGTTGTGCTGCAATAATGTAATATTAACCCTCTGCGGATGATAGTTACATGAGGTTGAGAAAGACATGTCCAATGAGACGTAGTTCAGACATTGTTTTTGGCGTGTAATTAGCTTCATGAATAGGCGTTAACGCGGGGAAGATCGTCTCGTTATAAGCCCGGGTTTACCGGAGCTTTGCGACGCTGACCATTTGTGTTTTCCCAACCAGTGCAATCCCCCAAAAAAGGCCATTGTATGATAAACTGTGATGTTAGAACAGAATGGAAATCGAATACAGAACGTTGCCAGGAATAGTATTTTTCCGCACATAGATAAGCGGGCTGAGGCGAAGCCATAATACATTTTAAGCGGTCCCTGAGTCACAAGACGTTTGAAACCTAACTAGAGAAATTAGATTCAAATCACGTGTGTGATGTGTCCTGCTCTCTGTACAAATTCTCGGAATATTCAAGCACAGGGTGTTCTGTGCAACAGATTCAATTATATACACACTGATCTGTATACACGGACATATGTAGACGTGTGACACACACACACACACACACACACACACACACACACACACACACACACACACACACACACACACACAATAAAGAATATCACTTGTGAGCACATTCACATGTGTCTTAGACAGGTGTGCAACCCTGCCTTTCAACCATTATCACCTAGCATACAGTGCTCCCACTGCAAGGGATTCTGGGAAATAACATGCAAATGAGCACACGTGTCAACTTTTGCCTGGAATATCCATTCACACGGAGCTCCTGCAGGTTTGCAAGAAGACTCTTGAACTTCGCCAACTATATCGTTATCGATAACAATACAACCTCCCCGTGTTGAAACAGCCGATCGTGGGAGGATTACCGAGGATTTTGTAATCGGAGGAAACCATTGCGAGAGTGGGACTGCAGTGTGGACGCACACTCCTGGCGTCCTGAAGCGAAAGTCTGCCGGCATCTTTTCCACGCGGTCTTCGGCATACAAGACGGAGGAGTGGGGTGAAGTTCAAAGTATTACAATTGAGTTCCTTGCGCATATCCATTTTAAACATTGTGAGTGGCCGTAATCTGTGCACTCTTGCATTTATTAAATGTATTTAGCAATATTACGCTATGGGAGACGCGCTGTCTTCTTTTTGTTTTGTAGTTTGAAGAGGAAGGAGGTTGTTCCCGAAGACTAGCAGCGGCGCTCCTGCAGCATTTAACCTCGGCACTAATTGCTTTTTTGTTTATGTTTTATATCCTTTTTATTTTTCATTTATTATCCCTTGTTTTGTATGTTTGTCTGAGTGCTGTTTGTCAGTCACCTATAGCTTATCTCTTGGTATTTACCAACCAATCCTAATGCAATACATTGCTGTCTTTCACCTGAGTGTGTAGTGCAGGCGCAGCATATGATAGAGATATGATGATAGATAGAGATATGATGATAGATAGAGATATGATGATAGATAGAGATATGATGATAGAGAGATAGAGATATGATGATAGATGATGATAGAGATGATGATATAGCGATATGATGATAAATATGATGGAGATAAGAGAGATGATGCTAGAGATAAGAGATATGATGATAGCGATATGATAGAGATATGATAATAGAAAAATAGAGCTATGATGATAGATATGAGATATGACGAGAGAAGAGATATGATGAGATATTAGAGATAGAGATATAATGAGAGATAGAGATATGATGATAGCGATATGATGATAGAGATAAGAGGATAGAGAAGAGATAAGAGGATAGAGAAGGGATATGATGATAGAGCTAGAGATATGATGATAGAGCTATGATGATAGTGCTATGATAGCGATGAGATATGATAGCGATGAGAAATGATGATAGCGATAACAGATATGATGATAGATAGAGATATGATGATAGAGAGATAGAGCTATGATGATAGAGCTATGATGATAGTGCTATGATAGCGATGAGATATGATAGCGATGAGAAATGATGATAGCGATAACAGATATAGAGATAGATAGAGATATGATGATAGAGAGATAGAGATATGATGATAGCGATAGAGATATGATGATAATATATTTTTACACATACATAAACAACTATAGTCATTACAAATCCAAAACGATTCCGAAGTTGGTTTGTTTAATGGTTTATTTTTCAGTGTCAGGAAAAAAAAACAAAAAAACTAACAAAAGAAAATAATATAAGAACCACAAATTATATCCTACGTCTGTAGCACTTCATCTACACTAGGGGTGCTCGACTCCAGTCCCTCAAGGGCTGCCACCAGGCATTAGGGATATCCCTGCGTCAGCATAGGTGGCTCAATCAGTCCCTGCTTCAGCACAGGTGGCTCAATAAGTGGCTCAGTCTTCGACTGGGCCAATCATTGAGCCACTTTTGCTGAAGCTGGAATATCCCCAATATCTGACCTGTTGGGGGGTCGTAAGGAGTGGAGTCGAGCACAACCATTGCACAACCATTGCTGCCATAATGGGCCGGTGACAGGTGCTTTTCCCGGAGCGGCTGTGAGCACGATGTCCCCCTCTCTGCAGCCTGACTGCACACAGCGCATGTTCAAATCTGCTTCTGCTCGGGGTATGGGCACCCCTCAAACTACATGGGGGACCATAGCACGCCCCGCTCCCATAATGCCATCAAACCAATTGTGAATAGAAGCGCAGAGTCCTGCGCTGTAGGGGGCAGGAGAGCACCGAGAATTCATCTAGCGATGATATGGAGGAACAGGAGGAGTTATAGAGCAATAGGAGGAGTTATAGGGCGCGGTTATATGGGGCAATAGGAGGAGTTATAGGGAGCGGTTATATGGGGCAGTAGGAGGAGTTATAGGGAGGGGTTACATGGGGCAACAAGAAGAGTTATAAGGAGGAGTTATATGGGGCAATAGGAGGAATTATAGGGAGCGGTTATATGGGGCAGTAGGAGTTATAGGGAGGGGTTACATGGGGCAACAAGAAGAGTTATAAGGAGGAGTTATATGGGGCAATAGAAGGAGTTATAGGGAGCGGTTATATGGGGCAATAGGAGGAGTTATAGGGAGCGGTTATATGGGGCAATAGGAGGAGTTATAGGGAACGGTTATATGGGGCAATAGGAGGAGTTATAGGGAGCGGTTATATGGGGCAATAGGAGGAGTTATAGGGAGCGGTTATATGAGGCAATGAGAGGTGCTCTGAAGTTTTGGTTAGAAGGCAAGCTTGAGAGGTGCCCAAAGTTTACCCGTTCACTGCCAGTGAAACGGTTTACCGCGCAGACCTGGAAAAGCAGCTTGGAGATGCCGGGGCAGGGCACAAAATATTTTTGTTTTCAATGTCCTACCAGTTATGTCCGAACTGGTTACACTGTGACATCCTCCCACCAGCCCCCACAATCCCCATGGGACAGATTTCCCTTACAGTGTTGAGTTTGCTCCTTACTAAAGCGTTTCATTCGCACATGGTTGCGAGGAGCCGTCACCTTTGAATGTGACCGACATTGTCCGGCTGCTATTTCACACCCTGCTAATGGCATGAGGATATACTCGGCGTCACTATACAACTGCAGCGTGTCCATTTTCCCAGCCCAATGACTCCTTTTATCCCACATCTCATGGGGTGTCCCCAACCACCCTACACCAAGGGGTCCTCAACTCCAGTCCTCAAGACCCTCCAGCACGTCAGGTTTTCAGGATATCCCTGCTTCAGCACAGGTGGCTCAGTCGAAGAGTTGAGCACCCCTGCCTTAACCCCCCAAAAAGCGTCCTACTTTGTGCTTTATCTACATTTTTAGTTCTTTACAGCTGAAAAGCGGGTTCTCGTCTTTTAGACCCTCCCCCTAAAAAAACCTCATGGGCGTGGCCATCAGCGGGGGAAGAGCTACTGCATGGCAAAGGGATAAATCAAACGCTCTTACTGCAAGCAAAAGGAGGGGGGGAGGGGTTTATTTTAAGATAGCAGAGCAGCAAAACGGGGCAGAAAATGTGTTGCTTTTTTTTGGGCCCCATTTTGCAGTTGAAAACTGCTGCCTCTGTACAGTGACCCCAAAGTATGGATTACGTGCCCTACATTTGGGTTTCCAGTGGTTGGACCTATGAGATAGACATACCTCACCCAAGCTATGACTCCCACCTCAGCGCCTCTTGGGTACTGAGCTGACGAGTGACCCTCAGGCAGTGTTAGGAGGACGACATAACCCAGGGGTGCTCAACTCCAGTCCTCAAGCCCCCCTCCGTATCAGATCAGGTTTTCAGGATATCTCTGCTTCAGCACAGGTGGCTCAATCAGTCCCTGCTTCAGCACAGGTGGCTCAATCTTCGACTGAGCCTCTGATTGAGCCACCTGTGCTGGAGCTGGGATATCCAGGAAACCTGATGGTTTTTTTTGGGGGGGGGGGGGGGCTTGAGGACTGGAGTTGAGGTCCCCTGAAATAACCCAATGTTGGGACCTAACATTAAGTGCGGGATGGGGGGGGGGGAGGGGAGTACGGAGAAGCCGGCTATGGTAATAAGAAAAGGTTTAGTGACGAGAGGCAGTCACATCGGGGACATGTGACAAGCTGTCTTGTGGTCTGCCTCACAGGGAGAGAGAAACGAGGGAGAGAGATAGAGAGAGAAAAGAGAACAGAAGGGGTGAGGGGGGAGAGAACAAACAAAAAGAGAAAGGTGAAAATAAATGAGGGCGAGTAAGGGAGGGGGGTAGGGGGGAGTAAGGGAGAGGGGGGGGGGAAGTAAGGGAGAGGGGGGAAGTAAGGGAGAGGGGGGGAGTAAGGGAGAAGGGGGAGAGTGACCAGAAAAAGAGAAAACAGAAACAACATAACAGAGAGGGAAAGAGTGATCATGGAAAAGAGAAGGAGAGAGAAAAAAGAGGGAACACTGCAAAAGGTGTGCGAGGAGGAAAGAGGGAGAGAGACAATGTAGGAAGAGGAAGATCAGGATGGATGAAAGACAGATAAGAGATAGTTAAAGACAGACACACATCTGGTTATTTCCCATGTGACTCTGGCTTTTGCTTTTAGCTTTTCTAATTAGCATCATTAGCTCCCCCACCCCAGCCCTCCTATGGAACAGGTGGGTGCTCCTCCCCTCAAGGAGAGGCCAGTTCGGGTGAGGGTGGGTGGACAATCACAGGTCGCTGGGTCACGGCCCCTCAGCAGGTCACCTCCGATGGGGGTCCTCCCCCGACTCGCTGCTCTGGGACAGGGTGCGAGAGCGTGATCGATTCCCCTCGCTGGAAGAGACGCGGTGCGGGAGCGAGAGAGACGGGTCATGCACGAGGACGCCACTGTAATGAGAGAGAGAGACAGAGAGAGACGGTTATTCGAGAAAGTTCTTTCCACAACAGCAAAATCTAGTAAACATAATTTTTTTTCTGTCTCTTAATCCTGGTGCAGCTTCCAACACAAATTAACTCAAAATTGCTAAACGGCGTCATGCCGTCGCACTGATCCTGAATCTCCAAGTGGCTCCCTTCACTTTCTGTTATCGATCGCAAATATAGAAGAAGGCCCGTAGGGGTCTATTCACTAGAATGTGATAGAGGGTCTATTCACTAGCGATAATGGCCATCACTGGTCTATAACTTAATCTCTGAACGGAGCGTGGACCTTTACCTTATGGACTTGGTATACAAGAGTTTCGGCATGTCCAATGAGCTTTACACTTGCTCTACTGTGCCCTTTGACCTCGGAGAGTTATCGCTAAGACGCAGGTGTTAACAAGAGTTAAAACTATGCATTGAATCAGTGAAATTACAGTGACATCAGAGCTGGGGCACGGCTGGAGACATACAATGGACACAACAGATTGGTGGGTGCAGTGGGATCTTGCAAATTCAGGCTAGGGGATTATAGGCCAGCAGCCTGAAGTGAAGTGGGAGCGTCATGCTGCCAGAAGTGATAGGTGACAGGGTAAACACGTCCTGGGTACCCTCCTCTATGTTGCTACATGAACCCTACCTCTTCAATGTGTTGGATCAAACAGTAATAAATATCTCAATATACTTCATAAAAAACACAAAGGGCGAGGAGGTGTCTCATGCTTGGGATCTTGGCGAGACAGTGGGTTAGAGGAAAGAGACAGTGCAGGGAAGATGGGGCAGTGACGGGTGGTGGAGAGAGGCTGGAAGAGATACTTCACCCCATACTGCGCTTCTTATCCAAGATGTGGGGGACTGGAGAGAAGACAGCAAGAACATTAAGAACCACTGGAACCATCAACAGAGATAACGAGATTGAGGAGATGGAGACCATACAGAGTGGTTTATGGAAGGCGAAGGAGTCGGACAGGCAGCCTATGCCAAATTCTAGAGACCACATCTCCACAATGACATAGAAAGGGGTGATACCACACCTCACATCATTGGTCAGAGCTCATATAGGTCAGTGTCCAGTTCTGGAGGCCATATCTCTAGCAGAACATGAAACACAGGCAGGGAAGGAAGTGCAGCATATAGCTCTAAGGCCGCGCTTACAGTCCCAGCGGCGTCGCGTCGAAACAAATGTATTGAATCCGTTGCGTGCGCTTATAGGAGCAACAGCTTGGTCGCGATCGCTGGAAGTCAATTTCATTAGATTTTTCAGCGACCGCAGCGTCGCTGGGACAATAAGCGCCGCCTAAGGCTACGATTATACCAGCTCCGGCTGGGCATGCGGTATCATGACGACATCACGATGTAGCAGCCGGAGGAGACAGGGAGGCGTAGCCGTGAGCGATTCGCCCTCATTGGCTGAACCGTTCACGTGACGCAGCCGTCGCCTGAAGGAAACAAAATCCAGGGTCTGTTCTCCAGTCGCCGCCCTGCAGTTCGTGTCTGCACGCGCGTCACGCGAGGTATGTAAACTTGCATTGCGTTGTAGCAATTTGTTATTGAGTGGTCTGCAGTTTTGGGTATAAGCACGGTCTAAGACCTAATGTGTACTGCCTGGAAGGAATGAGGGAGAGCGGGATAGGAGAGAGAGAATGGAAGGACAGTGGGGAGGCGGGGTCGGAGTGAGAGATAGGAGGGATAGAGAAAGTTGGGAGGGAGAGAGGGGAGGGGGTTTAGAGAGAGAGGAGAGAAGAGAGAGAGATGGGTATAACAGGAGTAAGAGGGGGGGTAATTCGAGAGAAAGAAGGACGAGGGAAAATGTCGTACAAAATACAACTACATTGAGGGAATCAATAAGGTACGGGATGGAAGGAAGAGGAAGTCCTTCCCTGAAAGGGTAGTGGATTCAATGAACTGCCTCCCAATATATGTGTGTGTAATATATATATATATTATATATATATATATATATATATATATATATATATATATATATATTTTTTTTTTTTTTACAGTTTGAGGTTGTAGCAACTTGTAGGTCTTAAAAATCACTGCCACTCCTTAGCCATTCACAAATGTCTGCTTACGGCATTCACCTAATAGCTAGCCAGCAAAATAAGGCCCCATTTTGCAGCGAGAGATGCTTCCTACTGTAAGTTGTAAAACACACACACTTTTACCCTGAATCCCCGTTTAATACGAGTAAACATTAACCCCTCACTGCAGCACGAGGCATAGCAAACCCTTCTGGCAGTGATGGGGTTAAGAATCCAATTGGGTTTATTTATGGCAGAGTAAGAAGTGTAACAGTTTCATGTTGATTCCCAGAAAAGGATCTCTATGTGTCAGATACAATGTTACTTTGTATGGTCTGGTTACATTGTGTTTTATTATAACCCACAGTACCCGAGAGAGAGTAAGAAGTCAATGGTACTCACTGTATCCCATCCCCTGCACAAAGTACTTAAATGCTTCTGTCAGCTTCCCTGGCTGGAGAGAGAGAGAAATATGTATGTATATATAGCGAGGGAGAGGGGATATAGATAGACAGCATAGAGTGTGAGGGAGGGAGAGAGTGTATTAGTGTGAGAGGAGGGGGGGGAAAGAGAAGAGAGGGGTGGGGGAAGAGAGGGGTGGGAGAGGGGGGACGGGGTGGTGGGTGGGGGACGGGAGGGGGGGAGAGGGGGAGAGGGAGGGGACGGGGAGGGGGGAGAGGGGTGACGGGAGGGGGGAGAGGGGTGACGGGGTGGGTGGAGAGGGGTGACGGGGTGGGGTGGGAGAGGGGGTGACGGGGGGTGGGGTGGAGGGGAGAGGGGTGACGGGTGGGGGGAGAGGGGTGATGGGGTGGGTGGGGGGGGAGGGGGGACGGGGTGGGGGGTGGGGGGGAGGGGGGACAGGGGTGGGGGGGAGAGGGGGGACGTAGTGTGAGAGACAGACCATGTACAGTGTGGGAAAGAGAATGTAAGTGTGAGAAAGACACACAGTGTAGCAATACAGAGAGAGAGAGACACAGACACACAGAGTGTAGAGGTACGAGATAGAGACAGCGAGAGAGACACAAACAGAGCATAAGAGTATGAGAGACGCTCACAGAGCGTAGCAGTGTGCACAAGACACACACACACACACACACACACACACAGAGTGTAGGAGTGTGAGAGGACGAAAGAGCCATATCCGATTACAGTGTCCTTGAGTTTTATGTTTAACTTGTAAATTGTGTAAATGTTGGGGTTGTTATGCACGTGGTGTGTTTCTGCAGGCTGCTTGGTGTGGGCTTTAGCGTGGTATGGTGTTACAGTGCAGGTGTGTAGTTGTGGTGTTTACTGTGCAGGTGTGTACAAAAGTTGTGTAGTTGTGTTACCTGGGTTATTTGTGGCTGCCCACCAGAATCTGCCATCTAAAAACACAATACATAGGATTAGAAAACGGGTCTCTCTTCTTCCCTCTCACTCCATCTGCCGTGCAGTCTATCTTGCTCTCTCCCCTCCCCCCACCCGGGCAGCCTGTCTCGACCTCTCCCCCCTCCCAGGCAGTCTCCCTCCGGACAGTCTCTCCCCTCCTCTCCCACATGGGGCAGTCTCTCTCCTCTCCCCCTTCACTGGCAGTCTCTTGCTCTCTCACCTTCAGGAAAGAGGTCTGTGTGGGGTCCAGTTGGAGTTACATTCCACCTACGAGTGAAGTGACAGTCAGGTCTGACCCAAGAGACATCATCCCCCACCCCCCCCCAAGCCAAGAGACACCTCGGGACAGACTCACCACAGCGTCTTCGTGAGGACCCTGATCCCCGACGACCAACATCACAGGGCACCTGCAAGAGACAGTCAAGAGTGTGACGTCCAGAGACTGCCATGGGTAAGCGATATGAGACAGTCAGGGATGTTGGTTTTGAGAGACACTCACTTCAGTGTGACATCCCCTCCACGCTCCAAGTTCAAATCTCGACGACTGCAGAGAAAGAGAGAGACCGTCGGACAGAGAAAAAGACAGTAAGGTAATGTCTAAGAGACACACACACACACACACAGAAGGTGACTGTGTGAGACACAGAAAGACAGCATGAGAGAGAGACAGAGACATTGAGAGACAAAGAACAAGCCGTGATTAATAAGACAGGTGGGGTACCTGTTGTAGCTGTTCCAGTACAGCTGGTTGTTGCTCAGTATGGGGGAGTTTAAAATGGCCGATTTGTACTGACGTACAGCGTCTATGTTCCCCGACAGCTCTTCCTACACAAAACACACCACAACCTGTGAGTGGCTCTCAAGGACACACAATCGTATGAACAATGGAGAGGTTTTAACCCCTTCCCTGCTGCAGGGCGAGAGGTTTGGGTTACTCACCGCACTGAAGAGATGAGCCAGCATCATTTCAGGGGTGGAAGATGTGAGACCGGTCAGCTGGGAGAGAGACAGACAAAGAGACAGTCAGAGTGAGACAGACAGACAGACAGACAACAGACAGACAGAGGGATAGCTGGAGAAAGAGACCTATCAAATAGGAGAGTGAAGAGTGAGA